>NW_007578555.1:276314-281714 GCF_000690725.1 Stegastes partitus | reverse complement strand
GATCTTGTGTCCATGTCGTTGGTTTTCAGAGCAGCTTACTGCGTCGTGGGGATTCTCCAAACACACTCGTCCCCCTGAGTCACCCAGCTTACAGGCCCATTACACTGATTGGAGCAAACAGCCTAATCTGGCTCATAACACACCGGACCTCTGCTCGGCACCGCCAACAGCCTCCACGCGTCCTCCACACACTGTATCACCGCTAGAAGTTACCTAAGGCGGGTCTGAGTCCATGTTTCACCAGATATTTAACAGAATGATTGTTGTGGTTCTGGTAGAGACGGATCCGCTGCTTGGTGCTCTGCTGGGAACAAACCGCAGAAAGCTCACGTCTGTTTACAGGAACTGCTGAACACTTTACCTTCATGCATCTCTTACATGGACTCAGTAGTTCAGAAAAATTACAAATATTATTATAAAATACATCCTGAGTTTATTTAGAAAAAGATTTTCAGTCTGCAGACCAGATCAGACTATTTAACTTTATTTTAGTTTTTGTGCTCAGTCAGTGCTGAAAGTTCAACAAAAATAAAGTTTTGATCATTTTTGTGACCAAATATTTCACATTAAAGTGTTCTGATGTGTAGTTTGTGTTGCTGTGACCTGCAGTGACCGAACCCCTAACCCTAACCCTAACCCTAACCAGCTACATGTGGGTCACTAACGAGTCCACTTCTGCTTCATCAGGTTTTAGTTCATGAGCTCAGAGATGGGACTGTCCAGTACCACAGGTTCTGGATCAGTGACATGATGAGAACTAACAGAACATTTCAGGTTTGATCTTTAATAGTTCCTCACATGTTGCTGTTCAGACAGACTCAAATAAAACAAATAAAAACTGCTGAAAGTGAATCAACTGGTTTTTTGTTGTTTTTTTAATGTTTACGGTGGAAAGTATTTAATATATGAAGCTAAAATGTCACAGATATCTTTAGAAATATTAATTTGTGCTGAAATATCGTTAAAAATGTTTTGGTCTGAGCTGACGTCGGCTCAGTACAGGATGTTCTCTGGAGAACGTCAACTGATTCTGCTGCAGAAAAGACTCAAAACTACAGATTCAGTGACATGATGGGAAATAACTGTTCACATTTCAGATCTTTATCTTTGATCATTCCTGAGATGATGTTGTTCAAACCAAACTATTTATTTATTTCTTTTAAACCTGCAGAAAGTAGGTCAACGAACAGTTTTTGAAAAATTAAATAAATCTTAACAAGTATTTGAAATATGAGGCTGGAATCTCACAGATGTCTTCATATACATCCACGTTCTGTGCTTTTAACATTTCAGACACATCAGAGCTGGTTGTGCTGAAATATGATTAAAAATGTGATGATTTGAGAGGACGTGAGCTCTGTACAGGATGTTCAACTAGTTCTCTGCAAATGTGGAGTTAAAAGAGGCGGCCGATGGCCTCGAGAGTTCTGCTGCAGAAAATACTCAGAATGACAGGTTCTAGATCAGCGACATGATGAGAAATAACTGCTCACATTTCAGGTTTATCTTCAACAGTTCCTCAGATGCTGTTGTTCAGACGGAATCAAATTTTTGTTTAAAAAAAAAAAATAAAACTGCAGAAAGTAGGTCAAAGGGCTTTTTTTCTTTTTAAAATAATTCAGAAAACATTTGAAATATGAAGCTGAAATGTCTCAGATACGTTAATAAAATTTATAAATATCAACATTTTATGCTCCAAAAATTTCAGTCAGATCAGATCTGGTTGAGCAGAGATCCTCCTAATAATAATAATAATAATAATAATAATAATAATAATGGATGCTGATAAAAACACCAACGTGCTCTTCAGTCTGTGTGAATGCTGTGAGGAAGCAGCCGGCGGTGTTTTTCCACCGGAGCTCTGCTGCTCAACAGCTCGCTCGTCTTCATTATCTCACGCTGCAGCGTTAACGGGAGATGAAGGGCTGCTGTGACAGTTTCCATGGAAACGTGTGACACTCGCTGCAGAGATTCATGCATCCGTCCACGCGCCGCCACATCTGCACACATCCACACATCTGCCCGGCGGCTCCACGCCTACCTTTGTGCATGCCGGTGTACTTGTCCTTAATCACGGTCAGCTCGTAGATCTTGCCGAACTGCTCGAAGATGGGCTTGAGGTCCTTCTCCTCCAGATTCCGGGGAATCTGCCCCACGAACAGCTTGATGGCGTCGGCCTCCTTCATCGGGACGGAGGATCAGGAATCCCTGAGAGGACGTTGAGCGAATCTGAAACAGTGGGAAAAAATCACATTATTTACCTGAAAATATGAAAAACTACATTAAAAACATTTTAACTTTTCCCCTTTAGAGCCGCAACTCATGAGTATGTTCACTGCTGATCCATTGTTTGGTTGAAAAATGGTGAAAAAAGGTGAAAAAAAATGATGAAAAGTAGAGTGAAATGTTGATCAGTGACGTCCTCCAATGTTTACCGTCAAAGATGAGGAAAGAAACCAGAAACCGGGCTCTAATCGATTAATCGATCAGTTGTTTGGTCTCTAAAATGGTGAAAAATGTGGATCAGATTTGTTGTCTTGTTTAGTCCAGAAACAATCAGTTTACTGCCACAGAGGAAATAAACCAGAAAATGTTCACATTTAGGAAACTGCACTGACAGAATTCAGACTTTAGTTCTCAAATGATTAATCGATTAATCGTTGTAAAAACAACAGAAAACGGTGAAAACTATCAACGTAAATCAAACAGTTAAATATAATCGCTTGTTTTTATTTGAGTCATATTTAGTCCAAAAAAAAATGAATAAAAATACTGGGTTCTACAGAATACTTCACCTTTCCACCAACAATACTGACGATTGTTTCGTTGTCAATCAATCGATTAGTTGTTTCAGTGTGTAAAATGTCACTCAGTGTTTGGCTTTGTCGAAATACATCCAGTTTACTGTCGTCAAGAAAAAAAGAAACAAGAAAATATTCACATCTAAGAAGCTGCAATCAGAGAATTTTTAAACCGATTAATCGTTTAGTTGTTTGGTCGTTCAAACGACAGGGGGGTGGGGGACAAAAAACAAAACAAAACAAATAAAATTAAATTAAATGTAGCGGCTTGTTTTACGTGAGTTGTAGTCAGATATTATTGTCGTCAACATTAATCGATTAGTCGATTATTGTACAAAATGTCAGAAAATGGTGAAAAATCAGTGTCTTGTTGTTTTAGCAAAAACCTCAGAAAACATTCCGTTTACTGTCACAGGGGACCAAAGAAACCAGAAAATATCCACATTTAAGATGCTTCAGTCACAGAACTTATTGTTCAATTTGAAAGGAGAAAAAAAACTTCAACCGATTAATCGATTCGCTGTTTGGTCGATAAAACTTTGAAAAATATCGTTAAGTGTTTCCTCAAATGACTTATTTTATCCATAGATATTCAGTTTCCTGTCACAGAGGAGCAAAGGAGCAGAAAATATTCACATTTTTCTGTTTTTCTTTAAGAAAAAAAACGTGACTCCAACCTATTAATCGAGGAGTTGTTTGATCAATGAAACAACAGAAAATAGTGGAAAATAGCAAATATAATCAAAATAATTACATGTAATAGTGTTTTTCTCGAGTTGTGGTGGAACATTCAAGTCTTCTCCTAAAAACAATTTAGATTTGCGTTGATGGAGGTCCAACATCATGAGGATGCTTTACAGTCGATTAATCGTTTAGCTGATTGATTGGTCGTTGTTGTGTTTTGTTCAGTTTGTTGTCAGAAATCAGGTTTTTTTTGTGTTTTTTGTTAAACAGAAAATATTCACATTCAAAAAGCTGCAATCAGAAATTAAACTGTTTGAATGAAGAGCTGATCAGAGATGAATCAACATCAGAACTGTACCGATTAACTGAACAGGTGACAACTAATCGATTAATCGCTCTCATTCCCTCCAGGTCGGATGTTTTGATAGTAGCAGCATATTTCTGGTTGTTAGAAAGACAAAAGCATGAATTGTTTTGTAAAACTGTCCTAATTGGACCAGAACCGGAGCCTCCTGATGTAAATAAAGGAGCTGGCTGATGACAAAGAGCTCCAGCAGCTCATTATGCAAATGTTAATTAGCCAATCAAAAACCGATAATGGCGCCTATTAATTCAGCGCCACCGGACGTGTTCAGGAGCAGAACCCGGTCCGGTCGGCACCTCCTCTGGACCTGCCGGTGCTGCGCGGAACGCGGCCGCTCCACGGAGCTTCCTTTGTCTCGCCAGCTGCAGGTTGAGCTCCGCGGATGTCACGGCTCCTCCGCTCTTTGTCCGCTCCCCCCTCACCCACACACACACACACACACACACACACACACACACACACACCGCCGCGCACGCTCAGAACAAAACAACCCACGGAACCGGAGCGGTCCCGGGGCGGGTGGTTACCGGTGCCGGTGCTGCTGCTGCTGCTGGGGGACGGAGCTCCGGTGCCGCCGCGCTCTGCTCGGTGCCGCCGGCAGCCTCCTCTCTGATGCTCCGCTCTTTGTGCCGCGCCGTCCCTCCTCCTCCTCCTCCTCCTCCTCGGCGGTACCACGGGCTCGGCTCGGCGGTGCTGTGACCAACAGAACCCGGTGTGCCGGCGGTGCTGGAGCGGCCAGGTGCGTCCGAACCTCAGCGTGTCACCGGTTCCCTACTGGACCGACCCGGAGCGCACGGAGCGGTGCCTCTCACTTTCTGCGCTCTCCGGTTCCTGCTGATGACAAAGTGATGAGCGGCCGCCGCGAACTTGCGCCGTTCGGAGCCGCCTGCTGTCCGGTCGCAGCGTGCCTCCGCCGCCGGTGCTGTTCCAGCCGGTACCGTCGCTGCCGTCCGCTGTGTCGGTGGTTCGGCTCCGTGCAGCGTCTCCAACGTCCAGCGGCTGTGTGGCGCTTCACGTCCCGGAGATACCGGCGTCTCTCCTCCCCCTCCTCCCGGGGCCCCTCCTCCCTCCGCTCCCGAAGCGGTTGCTAGGCTGTGACGTCACTCCCGGGGACCGTCGACAAGTGTGCGCGCACGAAAAATACTAAAAATAATCCAGGACGAGAAGAAATAAATGTTCAAGACGAGAATTAAACATAAATCATGAACAAAAAAATGATTTTATTAAAAAATAAAAATAATCCAGGCAGCTCGGTGCTTATTTAATAGACGTAGTTAGACACGTGACTGGTCTGAATATTGATGTAATCTTCCCACAGCAGCATTTGGACCAGTCAGAACCACAGTTTATAGAACTATCATGAAAGGCTCGTCCTGATTTATTGATCTATCTGCACTACTTCTATCTACACACAGTTGTGTGAAGATCAGGAACCTTCTGTGATCCAATCACTAAAACTCTGTGTCATAAAAACCCAGAAAGCAGCAGAGATTCTGGTTCGTCAGTCAGTTTATTATCGTCTGGATCTGTTGGATCATCAATAAACATACA
>NW_007578555.1:259485-272300 GCF_000690725.1 Stegastes partitus | reverse complement strand
AAAAAACATCTTCAAGTTCTTAGAGGTTTGGTCCAGATCAGTTCTGAGTCAGATCGTCTGAAGCTTTCTGGTGTGCAGTCGGATGTTTCAGCGTCTGAAGAAATAAGTTTAGATCCAAACCCACAGTCTGAAAGCAGCAACGTTAGCCAAGTTCTGGAAGGTCGGCTGGGCCTCGCTGCTGGAGGTTCAGACTGGAAGAGTAGAGAAGAAGAAGAAGAAGAAGAAGAAGAAGAAGAAGAAGAAGAAGAAGAAGAAGAAGAAGAAGAAGAAGAAGAAGAAGAAGAGTTTGGAGGTTTAAAGGCAGACAAACTTCACTGAAACACTTTCTGCTTTGGTAAGGAGAGCAGGAGGCTCTCAGGAGGTCATCTTAGAAACATTCATGTGAATCAAGGTTTCAGTTTTATCTCCAATAAAAGAAGATGTTTATCAGCTTCATCAGTGTTTTTCAAAGACAGTTCTGTTGGAGGAGTTTAACGTCTGTGTTTTTTTAATATTTATAGTTTATTTGTTGTTGGAATGAATCCACCAAATAAAAGCCTAACCTCCAGCTGGACATCCACTCAGACGGGAGGCGGTTCCTCAGGTAAACGAGCTCATCGTTCTGCTCTGTCTGTAATTAGAGGTTTACAGGAAGAGGAACTATAGCTGGAAGAGGAAACCTGGGATTCTGGTCACATGGGCACAACATGGACGGTTTAAATCTGCTCGTGAAGACAAACTGTCCTCGGAACAGAAGTCAGCTCTGACCTGCTCCTTCTGGATCGGATTCTATGAAACACGTTCAGAACTCCACGTTTGGAGCGCTGCTGAAGAAACGAAGCTTCAAAATGCTAATGAAGTGTTTCTGCCTTTGCATCTGTCGCTGGACAACAAATTATCAGTTGAAAGATGAAACACTGAGCGGATTAAAGTTGGATTCACTCTGACTGGACTTCCTGATAAATCCTGACCAGTTCAACACAGTGGTCGTCATGGAGCTCCACTTCATTCAATATTAACTCATTAATTAATTTAAAAAAATAAACATTCCAGTGAAATTGCTAAATATGAAATAAACAACAGTAGGCCTTTGAAAAAGAGAAAGAAACATCATTTTTATTATTTATAATATTTTTTATTTAAAAAGCAGATGATCTAAATTCTAGCATTCATTCATTTATTTATGTTTTTGCCACATTTATTGTTTTCAGGATTGATTTTGTCGCCACAATGAATATGATTCACAGGAATATTTATTATCTAGTTGATCATTTTAATTATTCTAACGTGATCGTTTTGTTGGATTGATAAATAACGTTTTTTGTGATAAATTAAACAAAAAACAGAAAACTTTCCTAAATCCCCTCAAAAGGCTCCACGAACAGCAGAATTCCTTAAACAGGCTTTTCTTTGTTTTCTTCACTTTCTTTTAAGCCTTTCATGTGAGTTTGATTGATTTTATTCTGTTCTGGCAAAATATCTTCTATAAAACCGAAACGTTAATAAAACACCATTTTTTTCTTTAAATGAATAAAATACTGACTTTTAAACGTCAGACCTGCAGCTGGTTTATCTGTGAGGCTCAACGGCGCCACCGCGTGGACGAAACCCGACAAACACAAACGGACAGGAACTGGGTTTATGTCACTTTTATTTAAAATGAAGCTTTGCGATAATATTTCTTCCACACTGCTTTCTGGTTTTGCATGATAATAATAAAAAACAAGTCTGTATATCGACAACAACAATCTTTATAAACTCTCGTGAAGAAAAAAAAAATGCTACAGCTCCTCAAAAAACAAAATAAATTACATGTTTCTTTAGATAATAGATAAATTACTATCCTGGTTTTTTTTGTTTATATATAAAATGTAATTCTTACTACAGAGGATTAGAGATCATTCGCACGCACATGCACACGCCGAGCATCCAGATGGTGACAGGAGCTAAATGAGAGTAAATGCCATCTACAACAACACTATGAGGAACGTAAGCGCCGACTAGACATTAAAACATATCTGACAAATATACAGACTCCTCACCTGCCGCTGGCGTTCAGGTGGGAGGTTGGGGGGAGGAAACACGAGCGTCTGACAGACACAGGTTCATACGTTCACCTTCAGGTGGAAGCAGACCGACAACAAAAGACTAAGAAAGCAGCTTCCTCCTCCAGGGTTTCTGGTTTTTAGGTCTAACAGGACACGTGGACGTCGCTCCCAACCAGGCAGCAGCTTCTCTATTAAATCGTCTTAACTGCAAAATCAAGTCGCGCTTTTTTCTTGAAGTTTTTTTGAACTGATCAGGTGTTCTGTCTGGAAGATTAACCACATATGAGCCTAAAATGTTGACATGTCATTATAAAAATTAAACCGTTTATACGAAACAGATTCTGTAAAAACTACAAACTCGGAGCTTCCTGGTGATTCTGTCACGGACTCAACAGGAAGTGTTTCCACGGAGCAGATCCAGAGAACGTGGGGGCGTAAAGATGTTTTCTAACTGCCATGCTTGTAAAGTGAACAAGCTGCTCACGGTTGGAGGCTGTATTCTGTGTTTTTCTCCTACCAAAGCCTCACTGAGCTACTTCTGCTCCGTGTTTTACCCTCCGAGCACCAAAAACCCACTCATGGGCAGGAAGGCATGTTTTCTTTTTAAAGTAGCCAGAATGGATCCATTTAACAGCCGGAAACTGAAAAAAGCAGAAGTTTTCTGACAGTCCTTGAATGCATCGCGTGTGGTTCAATCTGAGCTTCAGATCAAGATTTTAAAAAAATCTAAATCACTTTATTCTACAAAACAAGAGGCCGCTTCACGTTAACTTCAAACCACAAACCACAGATCCAGTCATCTCTAATCAGGCCTCCTTCTGTCTGAGAAGCTGCCGGTTTGAACTCAGCTGCTGTGGAAACCTGCTGCCTTCAACATCTAAGTCCTACAGTCTGTGTGGGAAATGGCCACTTCCTCACTGCATCAGATGTTCTGGATGCTTTTGTAACTTCATCCTGGAGAAAAGCTCAAGACCTGAGAAGCCACTTTAAAAGTTTAATATCTTTGTGCTCCGACTAATGGATCCACTTCAACAAACGTCTCCTGTTTTATCGCTAAGACTTTAGTATTTCTACCTTTTCCTGCTGTGATGTAGAGCGCCTGCTGTGTGAACGCTGCCACACAAACACCAGAACAGACACTAAAGGCTGCAGATGCTCGTTCTGGGAGCATCTTTCTAATAACAGCTGGTTTGGCCGTCGCTCAGTCCAAGCTCTTCCTCCACCTCGTTTTCACTGCCAGACTTCAATTTAATCGAATGTTTTTAGTCTTTTTTAGTTGAACCAGGCAGCAGATGCTCAGGAGACACCTGCCTCCATGTCAGCTAGCTTCTTGGTGGGAGGCGTCTTGTGTCCGTCGTCCCACCGGATGTATTTGGTCACTAACTGCCCCCCGACTCCTTTGGTTCTTCTGTCCGCATACCGAAGAAGAGGACACTTGAGGAAATATGTTTTTGGCAAACAGAGAAAGACAAACGACACAAAGATAAAATCCTTCTTGGCTGGAGAAGCCTCAGCGGGGACCGATCTATTCCAGTAGATCTTCAGCTCTACGGTCTATCTAAACCTTTAATTAGTGGTTTGCACCAGTTTCAGGAGGAATCTGAGCGTCCTCGGCGAGCGCCTCCATCAAAACCCGTCCAGTCACAGAAATGAGCCTCCGAGAGCGGAAGAGATGGCGCCGTGGAGCTGCTCGGAGCGGAGCAGCTCAGTGGGAGGTGTGGCTCTGAGGAGGTTCTGCTGCAGGAACCAGGAGGAAACGACATCTGCAGGAATCGACCGGTCCAGTGTTCTGCTTCCGACGCACCAGCATTCGTATCGGCAGCCTCGGCGCCCTACTGGTGGCGTGGCTCCTAACACGCCTGATAAGGTTCTTCAAAGGGGTTCTGGTAGATTAATGGTATCAGCTGGACCTGCTTGAGTTCCTTGAAGACGTTCCACCTTCATCCAAGAGGCTTCATCAGCTCTGACTAGTTGGGAGTTCCAGGTCCTGATATCCTGAAGGAGCCATTAACACCTGAGTTTGGGTTTCAGCTGGAGGTTTGTGGCTCCTCCTCCTCGTTATGTCGAAACTCAGGTGTTCATGTCTCCTTCAGGATATCAGTATGTGGAACTCCCAACCAGTCAGTCAGAGCTGATGAAGCCTCCTGGATGGAGGTGGAACGTCTTCAAGGAACTCAAGCAGGTCCAGTTGTTATGATTAATCTACCAGAAGAACCAGGACCTGGAGGACTGAGGGTCTTCACAGACATTTCTTTAAAGGTTTTCATAGACACACTTGTACGTCTGATTCTTCTTCTAGATTTTAGATTTGCACATCTCCTGCTGAACTTTTGAAGCGTTGTCTGGTTCTGTGAATGACGGCTTGCTGTCAGGAACCGGAGGAACCATGAGTTGGATCTACTGACGACGAACATTAAAGTTTGTATTCTGACGTTAGTATGAAGAGTTCAGGTGGGGACTGAACTGAACAGGTATCTGCCAACGCCGGACAACACCTGAAAGAGGTTCTACAGGTGATCTCATGGAACCAACAGCACACCGGTTCTGACCCACTGAGCTCCATTTGGACGCTGTTTGTGTTTTTTAATATATATTTAAATACCAACGAGATGGTAATTTGTCATAAATACATCAAGGATTCAGAGTTCAGGTGGGACTGACGCGGGCCGGTACCTGTCTACAGGTGTGTATACGTCTGACGAGCCTGAAAGAGGTTCTACAGGAACAACGTGATCCTGGAAGTAGGTACCAGCGCAGTTCTGGGACACTTCACGTGACGTTTCTGTTTTTCTTGCTTTCGGGTGTCAGTTTACGGCTTTAAAATAAGATGAAGACGGCAGGTTGTCATCCAGACATCCAGACATCCAGCGTTCAGGGTTCTGGGTTCAGGGTTCAGGGTTCTGGTGGGGACTGAACTGAGCAGCTACCTTCCTCCAGATACTTGCATCTCTACCAGTCCTGGAGTCTGAACTTTTTTCTCGCCTCTGCAGGGAAAACGTGAAACAGTCCAGGGCGGGCTGGTGTCACGGCCACCAGCCGCCTGTACCGGGTTCTTTACAGTGTTTGAGGTCCTTCAATACACAGCGAGCAATAAAACACTGAATGCAGAAAAGGCGTTCTGCAAACACGTGACTTCTTGTGTCAGAATCGGGCTGACTGGGTCGGTTCCTGCAGTCAGAACATGATCAGAAGTTCCCTCAAAGCTCCTGCAGCAGAACCGGTCTGATGAGTGGATGTGTTCAGAGTTCTGCTTTCACAGTGTGGTACCTGAAGGATCAGGAGGAAATAGCTAAATGTAAAGTGGACGCCATCGCGTGTCTACTCTGGGCGGTCCATTCCTACGCCCTCCTCAGCCCTCCTGGACCCATCCTGGGCTGCCCGGTGCTCCCGGTCAGTGCCTCTTGGCCCGCTGGGCGCTCTGGGTGCAGGAGGCGCAGCAGGCGGCCTTGTAGTAGGAGTAGACGCAGAGCCGGGCCTGGACCACCATCACACAGTTGTGACGTCTGTCCCGGCAGTTCTCATCTGTGAGCAGACAGAAGCAGGACGGCACACATGAACCGGTTCTGTTCGGACTTTAAATATGATGCATGAAGCAACAGAAATAAACACTGAAGCCTGGAGTGAAAAAAAAAAAAATAAAATCCCCAAAGTGAAACCGTTGATCAGCCAGAAACCATAAAACTGAAAAATCACCAGGTTCTTAAGTTTCAGACGGTCCTTGAACTAAACATCAAACCTGAGCTTAAAATCCTGATGTTTAATCAGAACCACGTGGTTCTACTCAAACCTGTGAGTCTGTAATAAACCCACTCACATGGAAACCGTAGAAGATCTTTGGTCTGTAGAGGCGCCGTTTGTCCTCCAGTCTGGACACGGAGACACGTTGGACGCGTTCACTCCAGTTTTTACATTTTTTCAATAAAATTTAGGAAATTCAACTTTCAATTTTTCATTTTTTATGGTTTGTGGCGTTCTAACAGGCGACTAAACCATCAGTGGTTTTAAAACATGTTACCTTCATAGAAATCACCAAACCGACTCCATCTACCACCAGACTCACACACACAGACTCTGCTTTGGGTTTTACCTTGTCCACGGTCCTTGAATGCATCACAAGTGATGAGGAAGTGATGAACCAAACCGGAGCTTAAGGTCTGGATGTTTAATCAGAATCGCTTCATTCAACATATCTGTTCAAAAATGTGTAAAATGTGTGTGTGTGTGTGTGTGTGTGTGTGTACGTAGGCAGTGTTTCCTCAGAGAGCCTGAGAGGAACATCCAGCCTCCTGGATCAATGACTACATGCAGAATGGATCAGAACCAGAGACCAGAGGAGCCAGCTGGTGGAGATATAAAAACGTGTCTTTACTAAATAAAAGCTCATAAACTGTTAAATTTATGAGCTTTGTTCATATAAAACAGCTGCAGAGTGAAACACTGATGAATGGAGTTAATGTAACGTCGTCGTTCTTTAGTTCTTTTTCATCTAATTTGGCAGAAGTGCAGGAGAGAAGTTTGATGACTTTTTTTTTTTTGAGTGTTTCTGTTCTCAGCCTCCAGACTGACCAACAGCTTCATGCCACCAGCTGCTGACCCAGATGTTTATTGAGCTGCTTCTAGTTTTTGGATCCTGTAGAAAGGCTCTCTCATCTTGTTTGTGCTGCTGTTGAATGTACAGCAACATGAGGATCAACTGGATTTAAGTGTTTCTAATGCGATGCTTAAACTCTGCATGAGAACAGAACACGCTGCCGCCGCCTACCTGCCACCTGTGGGCTGCAGGGGATGGTGTTGCAGGTCTGGTCCTGCTCCGGTTTGGTGTCGGGGTCACACTCGGGGCTGTGCTTCTTCTCCGCGGTCAGACACCGAACCTCCCTCATCTGCAGACCTTGACCACACGAGCGTGAGCACTGAGGACGAACCACAGAGAGAGGAAGTGAGGAGGCGTGGCCTGTAGGCGTCCTGTGGTCGACACTCTGAGCGTGTCCGGGCCTCACCGCGCTCCACTCGGTGGTGAACCACTGCGGCCGACACTCCCCCATCTCACACTCCTGCACCGCGGCAGGTTTGTCCAGGTGAGCGCACTCAGCGGCCGGTACGACCGTGAAATCGTTCCCCAGCTTCTGGACACAGATGATGTCTCGTCGCTGAGTTCCTTCACCACACGGGACGTTACACTGAAACAAAGAGCACAGCTCAGCCAGCTGTCTGACACACATCACACCATGAAGCGACCGGAACCACATCCCGACAGAACCAAGTGAGCCGGTCCACAGCAGCTCGGTACCTGAGTCCAGGCGCTGCTGTACCACAGCGTGGTGGGCACACAGGGGCCTCCGTTGCAGGCCTTCATCTCTGCCGGCTTGTCCCCGACACAGTCGCCTCCTCCTCCGCCCTCCCGGACGCCTCCTCTGGTCAGACACACCACCTCCCTCTTCTGCACCCCCGGACCGCACTGGGCCGAACACTGGAACCACACAACGGGTCATGAGGCGCTGCTGGTTCATCAGTCGGTCAAAGTGTGACTCTGACGCCAAAGCATGTAGAATATAGAATAATGCAGTAACAGGATGAATCAGAACCAACAGCAGCCTGTCAAGGGTCCCGCTGTGAGCTGCTGCTGGTTCTGATCCGTCCCGTCTGCATGTCGGGGATCATTTATTAGAGATTTTAATAAAGAGTGAAGTAAGAATCTCAGAGGAAACAGAAACAGTCACTGTGATGTAGAGACGAGGAGGTTCGACCCGACTGGACTCATTTATGATCAGTAGAACATAATGAAGGTCCAGACCCAGCTCATGAGGATCCTGGTGCTGGTTGGTGCTGCAGGATTCAACCAGCTCAGAGGAAACGCTTCTAAACCAACTTTAGCTCAACTTATGGGGAAAATACCTGCTGAGCATCACAAACAGTTTAGTTTAGTTTGACTTGTTTAAAAACTCGACGCTCTAAGAACCAAACCGGACCAACATCAGCTGGTAAACTTTTGGTTTTGTGTTTTCTGTGCAGAGCTGGACTAACACGTTCTCATGCAGTTAGTAGAGTCACTCCTTCATGTTTTACTGCTGCAGGTCTGATCATTGTGTACATGTTGTGCAGCAGTGAGCAGGAACAGAGGTCTGGGTTCACAAGCCGCCCACTGAGCTCCTCTGTGGAGGTTCTGAGGAAACACTGGAGCTGAAATCCGTCTGTCCATCCGTCACACGCCTCCCGGTCCCCTTACATTCACTACCTGTGCAGCTCAGAGCTGTGCTGAAGGTGAGCCTGACCCGTCACATTAACGGGACCAAGGGGGCGTTCAGAGGGAGTTCTGGTGCTGCTACTCACGGTGTTGGACCAGCCGGTGAAGTACCAGTTGGTCACACAGGGTCCCATGTTGCACTCCTCGTCTCCCTGTGGGCGGAGCCTGGAGTTGCACTCCTGGTCGTTGACCACGCTGCCCTGGTCGCTGATGCAGCGGACGCTCCTCGTCCTCCTGCCCACGCCGCAGTCCACCGAGCACTGGGACGGAGAAACCAGAGTTAGACCAGAACCCTGCTGTGATCCATTCACCGCTCATGTGATCCCACAGCGGTGCAGAAGTCACACAGAAGGACAAAGACGAGATGAAAGCAGCTCCTCTGAACCCAAACCACTGGTTCTGATGTGTTCTCATGAGGTGTTCAATGTTTTCGTTGTTCTGGTGCAACATTCCAGCTCCGTGTTCGGTACTGAATCATGTGTGGTACTGTACTACTTCTTTTTTTTAAATAAAGATTTATTTTTGGGCTTTTCCGCCTTTAATGATAGTTGACAGTGACAGACAGACAGAGGAACGTGATGCAGGAAACGAGCCGCTGGCTGGAACCGAACCGCGGCCGCTGTGTCGGGGATTAAAGCCCTGGACTCGGGTCGCCCGCCCGACCCGCCCGACCCGCCGAGCTATCCAGGCGCCCTGCCAGGAGTGTTTCAGGAAAAACAGTGAAAGTCAAAGTCAGGCACCGTCTTCTGGTTCTTTGTATGTAACATGTGATCCAGAGCACACGGCGCCGCATGTTCGGACCTGGTGCCTGAGCCGTGGACTAGAACCATCCGGAGGAGTTTATTCTCTGTGTTGGAACACGTTAGATGTCACATATCAGTTAACTTTATTCTCTCTGTCGTTGTTCTGTGTAGTTTTATACGACTGAAGAGGAAAACAAACTCATGGAAGAAGAAATGAGTGAAGTGTGACGGTCTAAAGAAACGTGACTTCCTGTGTCGACTTCCTGTCCAGTGAGGGCAGCACATCTGTTCCAGTCCTGTTTAGCTCATTCAGCTCATGTTCTGGTGTCTTCTGCTTTGCTCTGCACTTCTCATGTCATGCACTTTTGTTCTGGGATTAATAAAGTTCTGTCTCATCCTATCTTCTGGAGGCTCTTTAACCTTCTGAGGCTACTTTCATAAAACCTGGTTTCCCTCCTTGTTACTTCTAAGCTCCTGTCCAGGACTCCTGCTGGGTCTGGTTGGACTCTGAACGTCCAGATCTTTCACATCAGGCTTCATATGAAGTAGATGTTTGTACATGTTAGTCAGCGTCAGGCTGGTCTTCAGCTCTCCAGATGTAAACCCATCCTGGTATCAGAACTTTATGTTCAGTCTGACTGGACCTGTTCCTTCTGCATCGGGAACGTTTCCCCAGTGAGGGATCAGTGAAGCTGATCTGATCTGGTGTGAGCGACGCCTCGCCTGAATAAACACCAACAGAACCCGTCCATCGGCTCTGAGCGGATCAGAGTTCTGCTGAAGCTAAAAGGAACCTCCAGACCCTGTGACAGACCGAGGTGCTGTGTTGTTGGTGTTCGTACCGAGCTCCAGTCCGAGCCGACCTCCCAGTGCGAGCAGAGCCGGAGCTGGCAGGCCTGCGTGGACTCTGGGGCGCTGAGGGCGGCGCAGCGCTGAGGGTGGACCATGGTGGACCGGTTCCCAAAGCTCTGCCTGCACTGGAGCTGCCGCTGCTGCACGCCGGCGCCGCAGGACACGCTGCATTCGGACCAGGAGCTGACCTCCCAGCTGAGGAGGAGATCGGAGTCAGAAACAGGTCCAGAACGTTAAAAAAAAAATAAAAAAAATCAGCAAACCAACAGCAGTTCGTTCATCAGCTACACCTGAACTTTTCTACAACATGCAATAACATAGAAAGAGATAAAACAAAGTAGAACCAGAACCTGTTCACTCCTAACGTTCAGACTTCCTTTAAAGAACTCTGGTCTGACTGACTGAGGGCATCTCAAAGCAGAACTAACAATAAAAAGGCCAGTTTGACTTTGGAGACAAACAGCTCGAGCTCACGTTTGGTTTTACTTGTTTAAAAATCACACATCAGCTCTTGTGCAGTAAATTAAACACTTTTTCAGTTTCTGCAGAGCTGAATCTTCATATTTTCTGATTTAGTGAAAAACCGTCGAATTTAGATTTTTTTATTTGAACAATAAGTTTCTAACACGAGTAAATGATGAGTTTATCAGTCTGTCCATCTGCTTCATGGCATTTTGAGCAAAATATTTCTTATTTATTTTTAATGAAACAGAGAAATAGTTTAAATTTATCCTTGAACGTTCATTTATTGTGAGTTTTATCTGAGCAGTAAAATTCTTGCAGCAAATGACACAAACATGTGACCAAAGATGGTAAAATGTTGTTTTAGAGGCATTTCAGTGATGATTTTTTACTGTTTAATAGATAAATAGATAAATAAATCCTCTCATGATGCTGTAGATAAACACAGACGTGGAGACATTCTGTCATTTGAATCTAATTTCCGTCTCTGACCGTCTGTTGTTTTTCATTTCAATCATTTCCAACAAACCTGTTGGTGAAATAAATGAACTAAACATGACAGGAATGAACTCCCTGCACATGAACCGCTGGTCTGAAACATCTCCGTCTACGTGACCTTCAGGGCCGACTACTCACAACGGAGGACAGGGCTGGTTGTTGCAGGACTCCTCCTCTGGAGCCGGTCTGGCTGCAGAGTCACACTTCCTCTCTGGAACTTCTTCGTCTGTGTGTCGGTCGATGCACAGAAGCACTCGGACCTGAGAACCTGCAGACAGAAGGACGGAAACGCTGAGCTGTGTTTTTGTAGTTGCAGGCGACGGCCAGCGGGGGGCGACGTCTCCGTGTCAGAACTCAAAGCTTCCTGTGTGACACATATACGGAGATCTGGGTCACGGCGCTCGCTTGTTTTTCTGACTTTTAAAGGTCATTTATCACCTGCAGGCTGAGTTTCTGTAACTCGTTTGACTCTGACTGACTTCACGGACTGACTTCTTTTGGAGCTTCTTGTGATTCTGTTGGAGATCCTCTGACTGAGAATCTCTTTTTCTTTTCTTGTACATTTTATTTGACCAACATGAACACATGTCTTGTGTCAGTAGGACTCCGTCAGAACGACGGGAATCATTAAAAAATAATCCACATTTTTGAGGGATTATTTATTTTACAAAAATGTAAAAAAAAAAACAAAACTGGATGAAAAACGTCCAACATTTTCCCACAGATGTTCCAACACGGAGGCTCCACTTACTGTAGATGGTTAATTATTAACATTTTTACAACTTCTACAATCCTCTTTATCTTGTTGTAGGACTTCTTCTCCTCCTCTGTTCTCTGGTTCTGATCTGACCCGAACACTGCCTGCAGTTCACCTGAAACTCTCTGAATTTTTGTTACCTGACTGTCGGTCACAGCTGAGTCAACGATGACTTCACAGTTTGACCGAGGAGCTCAGAATTTTTGGTTTTTTACAGAATCTGGATAAAGCAGTCGGTTTATTTTTGGGGAATTTTTAAATGAGCCCAGTAGAATAAAGACTGGAGGTGTGTTGTCGTGGAGCTGCAGGTCGCCAATGAGCAGTTCAAGGACCGTCGGGACGCTTCTGGTTGATAAACGGTGTCAAAACTTTTAAAGATATTATTCCTGTCCAACCTGCTGGCAGCTTTCAGAGCTCAGAGGGTGGACACAGTTTGGTGGTGATCCTTTTCTCCTCGTCCTGTCCAGTAACTCTGGGTTCTGGTGTTTCTTGGAGCACTTCTCCTGGATGTTTGTGACATGACTGCTGATGAGTCACCGATGAGTTCAGGATTGTTTTTCACTCAATCTGTTTATTTTTGGTGAATTTCTGAATTACACATGTAGAGTAAAAACGAGTTTGATGAAACATGAAGATTTAATGTCTAGATTTAGGATATTTTCTGGGTTCAGAACGGCTTCGTGCATCACCGTAGAACTCCTCATAAATCCAGGTGTGATCTGTTTGTACCTTTGCCGCAGGAGGCGGAGCACTCGCTGAGGCCTCCTCTCCTCCACACGAACGGCGGCTGGGTGTCGGGCGGCAGGTCGGTGCGAGGAGGGATCCGAGCGTTCCTATTGGGCGCTGATCCTCGAGGACGAGACCTGTCAGGTGTCCACCGGTCCGAGGAGGAGGAGGAGGAGGAGGAGGAGGGGAAAGAAGGAGCTAAAGCTGGAGGAGCAACAGGAGCAGCCTCCTCCATGGACACAGTCAGAGGACCTGGGAGGAGAAGCATGTCGAAAGGCGATGAGTCAGCGAGGCCGGTGATGTCATGGTGAGGTCAGGGCCTCCTGACAGCCAACATGTGGAGCAGATAGCCTCCATCTGGGTCACGCAAACACTCACAAACATCCCTAATCCCACAGCCGCACCCTTCCTCATCATAAACACATCCATCAGCCCAGAGGACCCTCGCTGCTGCAGCCCGGAAAGAACGAGGCTCCACCTCTGCTGCTTGATTTACGGGTGAATTCAGC
>NW_007578555.1:247595-258786 GCF_000690725.1 Stegastes partitus | reverse complement strand
GAGGTTCTGGACTCACTGCGAAGCGATGCCCTTGCCGGCTCTCGGTCCCTCGGTCGTTCCCTTGCTGGCTCTCTGGGCACCTCCATCTCCGTCAGCCTCTCCTCCTTCTTCTCCACCGGGACGTAGAACTCATAGTCGATGCCGGGGTTCTCCTTGTGGAAAATTATCTGGAGAGAAGAAGAGGGCAGATCAGAAAAACACAGAGAAGACGAGCTGCAGGATGCAGGATGCAGGATGCGCTGCAGGACGTGTATCTGGGAGTCGGCGTCAGGCCCAGACCCGGCAGATGATGGACGGCGCTAACTCGGTGGAGGCCGTCTGACACAATCAGTCTGACAACAGACAACAACATTCTGATGTCCTCTGTTTTGCAGCTGGTGGTTTGTTCTGGCAGAGCAACATTTGCACAACGTTGGAAAAACTGATGTTGTGATGTTTGCTTTAATATCTTTGTTATTGCACAACCCAGATGTTGGCTGTGACAGAGGGGCTGCTGCTGGGTGGTGGCCTCTGTGTCGGAGGGAGTCTGTAACAGTGACAGTAAACATGAGCGTCTCCTCTGAAGCAGTAAATCTGGTTCTGATGCTGATGTTCAGCAGCTCTAAAAACACTTTCTACCAATATTTCTGTTTCTGTGGTTATGAAAGAATCAAAACAACTTTCTGTTCGTGTCTGTGACCCAGAGCTTCATCTGAAAGTGTTCTGATGTGTCGTCTGTGTTCCTGTGACCTGCAGCTACATGTGGGTCAGAACACATCACTGGTTCTGAAGCATCAGGTTCTAGTTCATGAGCTCAGAGATGGAACTTTTCATTTTGACTTCAGCTTTTTTCACATTTCAACTCACCAATAATCAGATTATTGATCTACAGGTTCTGGACCAGTGACAGGATGAGAACTAACAGAACATTTCAGATCCTTAAGACTTCCTCATTCAAACCTGCTGGAAGTGGGTCGAAGGGCAACTTTCTAAAACATTTATGATCCCAGAAAGTATTTAATCCACGAGGCTCAGACCCTCCGAGCTGAGCCTGACAGACACACTTTCATCTTTCAAAGCTTTCTTGGAGGCCTTCTGAGAGCCGAGGCCTGAACATCCTCAGACTTCTGGTTCCTCATCCGGCTGCTTCTCTTCAGTACCGTCGATGGTCTTGTTTTTATTTTAAGCCTCCAGAATGCAGGAGATCAGCCTGCCGTTATTTTTACCCTCCAGTGACTGGATGTAAAGCTGCACATGACTCCTGTCCTTTAATAAGACCTCAGCCTCAGGTTGTTATGAAGGCCTGGACGGTGGGATGAGGCTCAGCAGCAGAACCGTCTTCATCCCGCCCCGGTGCAGCAGTAATGCCGCCTATGTGGGGGATCAGCAGCCTGGGGCTCCAACAATCATATGGAGATGTGAGACATTCAGCGTGATTCTTATCGTGGGTTCATCTGGCTGCTGTTTGCTCAGAATAAAAGCCTTCCTGTGCTCACATAAAGCTGCAGCTGGGCGCTGGTGGGCCCCGGCGCCTTCAGGGACTCGCCCCTCTCCTCCTCCCCTTCCGCCTGAGCTCTGGGTCGGGTGTAGGTGAAGGTGGTGCCCCCGGCCTGGTACTCTCCTGGAGGGTCCACGGCCCAGCGCCCGTTCACCACCGAGGCCCCGGTGCCGCTCCGCATGGCTGCAGGGACGGAGCAGAGGGAGCGTTAGAGGTGTCAGGTGCTTCAGTCCTTCTCTTCTCATTGGTTTAAAGCTGCCTACGTCTGACACTGGTGCTAAAAAAAGAACAAAAAACTGTTTTAGAGTTTCTGACTTTTGTCCTTGAACTACTCGTCTGTTGTTTGTTAAAGAAAATGAACCAAATCTCAGCCTGAAACATGAATATTTCATCAAAATGTATTTATTTTAATCTAAACATTGTCTGTTTGCATTCAACAGGTTGTGCTAAAACCTAAAAAGTTATGAGTGACTCAGCTGCGACCTACAGTTTCAAATCTTACAAAACAAAAACCAGAACTAAGTCCTGCAGTCAAATGTCCCGTCAGTGAAAGTAGAAGCAACATCATGACAGTATATGAAACCCTCTGGACTCAAAAAGCTGCTGCAGAGTTAAAAACGTTTTATAAAAATCACTGAAACGTCATCATTCATCAGCCAGAAACTGTACAGACAGAAGAATGAACTTCCTGACGGTCCTTGAACTCCTCATCTGAACCGTGAACTCGCTGATTTCATCTCATTCATCAGATTTGCACCAGATTCTGTTAAAACACAAACAAATTCTCCACAGCAGCTCAAAACAGTCACAGCAGAAAAACCCAGAGCTTCCAGGTCAACTCCAGGGTTTGAAACGGACCTTTTCTTCATGAAGAAAACCACCAGAACCTGTAAAGACAGAACGATGCTGAACTTCCCGCTGGAGCAGATCAGCTGTGACGTTCAGCTTCACCGTGAAACGAACCAAACGTTTCATCAGACCGAGTTCCACGAGTCTCATTTAGAAATCTGCCAAAAATAAACTCTTTACCTAAACCATCCATCATCATCTAAACCTTAATCCTCACCAGGGTCATGGGGGGCGGAGCCTATCCCAGCTGACTGAGGGTGAAGGCAGGTTCACCTGGACAGGTAACCAGTCTATCACAGGGCTACACTTAGAGACAGACAACCAAGCACACTCACATTCACACCTACGGACAATTTACAATCACCAATTAACCTCAGCATGTTTCTGGACTGTGGGAGGAAGCCGGAGAACCCGGAGAGAACCCACGCTGCACGGGGAGAACATGGAGACTCCACGCAGGAAGATCCCGGGTGTCCTCACCAGGACGCCAACCGGCGACCTTCTAGCTGTGAGGCCACGGTGCTGACCACTGAACCACCTGCAGCCTTTTACCTGAACCAGATTCTGTAAAAACTGAAACCAGTCTGCACCCCTCGGCCCAACCAGGACGTCTCTAGTGCATCATGTGACCAACGTGACTAAACGTCTGAGAGTTCATTGGTTGAGCTGCAGGCGGTGGTCCAGAGTGGAGACCAATGAAACCTGCTGCCAGTGAAACACCTGAAGCCTGAGGAGTCACATGACCACGCTACGCTTTGCACTTTTTGTAAAATAAATATTCAAAGAAATTCAACTTTCTCTCTGGTCTCTGGTTCTGAGTCCTGCTGACAGGAGACATCTCTGAGTTCTGTCTCCTCCTCCTTCATGTGGTTCTGGTTCCTCAGAGCTGCAGGACTTCAGTGAAACATGACCCTCAGTGGGTTAAACTGAGCCAGAACCTGCTGGACTCTCAGTGAGCTCAGACACCCTCCAGACGGACAAACACAGACTCTGGATGTCGTCTGATGAACAAACAGCAGGCAGCCGAAGACAAACACTCACACGTCCACGTGCACGCTCTGCTGATCGCCTCTGAGCTCTAACAAAGCAGCTTTCTGGACCCAGCATCTGCGAGGCCTCAGTCACAGCCAGCAAACACGGCGCCGGGGTCCAGATCTGCTCTGAGCTCTGGGGCCTACCGAGGTAGTTGGGGCTCGCCCGCCTCTCCGTGATGTTGATGAAGGTGGCTCCGGGGGGGATGTCCAGGATCTTGTGGTAGCCCAGAGGCACCGTGGCGTTCTGGAAGCTCCCCGTCACCTTCCGGCACGACGTCTCCCGACCGCCGCAGACGCCGCACCTGTCGACCAGCGAGCCGGAGCCCAGGACGCCGTCGCAGCCTTCGGTCTGGAGGAGAGAGGGTGGAGACATGTGGACGGGTTCACCAGAGACCGGAGGGTTCAGGGAGGATCTGACGGCCTCCACAGCCCACCAGAGCCTCCTGCTTCGGGTCAAGTCTCAGTGAACCCGGTTCCATGAACCACAGACGAACACACATCAGTAGATCCACACAGGCTTCAGGTTTCTGACACGTCTGAACGATGTCACAGGACTGGACTGGACTTCACTGGTTCTGCTGCAGGCGGGACTTCACAGAGCAGCAGCAGCTCACGTACACACTAAAGTCAGGAGTTCTAAGGTTTAATGGGTTTTACGAAGGTTTTACGAAGGTTTTATGAAGGTTCTACCTCGATAGTCTGACATGTTGTTGTTTTATTGTTTATTTCTGTGCCCTTCAGGACCTTTTAATCCTGTTGTTCTCACACAGTGACGATAAAAACATCCTGATTCAGGAAATATTAAAACATGTGACAAACACGTGAAGGCATCACGTGGACGTCATTGTGAACCGGAGCGTTCTGCATCACCACGGCTTTGATTTTATTATTGATCCTCATTAAAATATTGAATTTCTTTGATTATTTGTTTTACAAAAATTGAGAAATCCTGGAATCAGCGAGAACATTAAAAAAAAACTGGAATAAAATGTTTAAATATTTACATTTAAATCAGTTTTCTGACTCGTCTCTGTGGAAACACTGATTATTAGAATATATCACAGAATATTAGTTTTTACAATAAGCAGGAAGAATAAAATGTATTATTTCTATTTTAAAGACTGACCTGCAGGTCACTGATGAGGAGTTCAGGGACCGTCAGAAAGTCCGTTTGTGTCATTTTGGAGTCGTCTTTAAACGCTGTGATGTTTTTAAATGTGTGAAGCACTTTGCTGCTCTGATACCAATAAAGTTTGATTTGATTTGTCCTTACAGCCAGCGTCACGCTGCAGCTTCTGTGGTTCAACCTTTAAATGTAATTTGATCAGTAAAACTCTGCCTCCTGGTTTCAGACGGACTAATGCTGGAGGAGGTCCGGTTCAGTCCAGTCCAGTTCAGGGCCACTGCCAGCGTTTGTTTCCCTGATGTCGGTGCAAACTGCTGCTCAGGATCTTCTGCCAGCAGCTGAATGAAACCAGCGTGCAAATGAAAGAAAAAGGAAAAGCTGCAGAGAACAGAACCGCGTCTGGACCAGGGTTCTCCAGCCCTGGTCCTCCTGAGCTCCTGTCCTGCAGGTTTTAGATGTTTCCAACACACTTGACTCAGATTAATGGATCTCCACCAGCTTAAGTTCTACACGTCTGCTAGCGATCCATTGATGTGAGTCAGGTGTGCTGCAGTACGGAACCGTCTAGAACCTGCAGGACAGTAGCTCAGGAGGACCGGCGCTGGAGATCCCTGGTCTGGAGGAGTTCTGGATGTCTGAGTGGCCCGAATCGGGCTCCAGACGTGGGACGAGCAGAGCCGGCAGGTTCTGGGCCCCTGGAGCAGGACACCTACCAGACACCGGCCGTCCACGCAGACGTCGTTGGTGCTGACGTTGAAGCAGGTCGTCCCGTCTCGGACTCGCTCCGCCTGCCGGACGTAGAACCGATACCCGGCGGGCCTGCAGGTCAACTCGCACTGCTTGTCTGCTCCGACTGCAACACAGAACCAGGAGGACGGTCAGAACTCGACATGTTTTAGTTGTCGTTTGTCTTCTTTAAGTTTTCAAACATGAATAATTCAAAATGATCGTTCATTTCAAACAACAGCAGACACGTGTAAAATCACTACAAACAATAGTTTAACCCTTAAAATAAATTCATTTTCTTTACATTATTGGCTATGATGTGTTAAATAACGTCTTGTTTTGCTGATTTAAATACAGTAAAAAGACTATTTATAACATGTCAGTTAACACATGTTTACTGTTAAAAAGAAAACTTGTGTAGCAGCTAAAAAACTTCCAAAGTTCAGGGTTCTTTGGGTTTTTTCTGTCTGCTGGTTTGGACTGAGCTGGCGCTGAACGTCTTTCCAGGTGGTGAGGAAACCACAGAAGCGACTCCCAGGAGGAGCTCAAGGTGTAAACATGAGCCTGAGAGGGGGAAGATTTACGGCGTGACACACCAGAGAGGAAGAACGAAGGCGAAGCTTCAAGGTTAGAGAGGAAGTAAAAGAGCTTCAGGGAGAACGTCGAGAGGAGCAGAAGGACAGAAGGAAGAACCCGACCGCTCTGTGAATAAATGGTTCAGCCCACATTGACTTCAACTGTTTGCTGCTGTTCTGTTGAATACAGATTATATCGAGTTAAAAAAAGTATTTTAAAGAAACGAGTCAAAATGTGTTCATCAATTCATAAACTACATGTTAAGCTGAAAAAACAAGAACAAAAAGTGTAAATCTGGGAGCTCAAAAGTTCTGTTTCTATAAATGGAAACTCATTATTTTATCATGTCTGACTGTGAAATCACTCAAACCTTTACTAAAAGCAAAAACATACTGATTCATGGGTTTAAAATAACAGCGTCTGTGTGTTTAGGACTAGAAAAACGATCACCACATCTTTAACCTGGTATTTTGTCCTGTTCCAGATAACAGCCAGTAAACCACAGAGTAAAGGACTCATTCACACATTAACTGTAAATAAAAGAAATATTTGAATGTTAAAGTTAAAAAATGGGAAATGAATGTATAACTTCTGTTCTCATATTATTGCAGCTTCATTTGTTCTGGATAATTCCTCGTTAACATCTGCTTTTCATGAAGTGTCACATTTTTATGGTGACTATAAAGAAATATTTTTATAATGGCAATTTATTTTATTTTTTTTCACTACATTTGACACAAAATTACACTATATTTATATTTAAATCACCAAAATAATGTGATTGTTTTAATGAGATTTGCTGTTATTCTCACATTCTTTTATGGAAACGTTGAGCTTTTCACTGTCACATCACAACAGCGCTGCTAAACTCTGAGGCCACAACACCAGCGTTTGCTTCCCCACAAGGTTTCTCCTTCGGCCCGGTCAGACCTCAGCAGGAAACCCAAAGTTCACACCATCAGAGTCAAAAGGTTCCAAAGGTGGAACACCAGAGTCCAGCCTGGAGAATCCAACGCAGGATTCAGCTTCGTGTGGTTTCAAGGATCTCTCAGGATCCTCAGTTTTCCTTCAGTTTGTCACAGCTTCATGTGCAACAAGAAGAAGTTTTCTTGGTTCTGCAGCGATGAGCCGATTCACAGAAAACAATCATTCAGACGCTCATCACTCAGATCTCCTCAGAGACACGGAGGGAACGGAAGTGAAAGAACAAGAACAGACAGAAAACACTGAATTAAAATAAAACGGGTAAACTCTGGACGGAGGAAGGTGACGCTGACTTCAGCTGCATACGACAACATAAAGACCCTAAAGTAGAAATAAAGCGAAACCAAACTGTGAATGTGTAGACACGAGCTGTTTAAAGTCCAACACAACACCGGTCATCAGCAGTGACCCGGAGGAGCAGGACGAGTGAACCTGGACCTCCTCACCGCCTGCAGCTTCACGGCTTCGTCTTCGGTCAACATCCTGTCTGACGCATTCTTTCATGAACAAATATTTTAAGGACATCAAGGAGGGAACTCCGCCTCACTGAGTGGATGGAAGTCGTAAAGACGTCACACACGGAGACGCTTCCACAAACTGGATGTTTTCACCGTAAACGTTTGTAGGAAGAAGCGCTGGGTGGATAAATCTGAAGTGGAAACGCTGCGGGGGAGCGCTGGTGCATCTAAACATCAGCTTCAAGGAGCTCAGGGCAGGAAACAGCAGTGACTCATACATACAGAGAAAACGCTTCACCGACGGACAGAAACGTGTCATCAGCATACGAGGAAACATCAGAATAACAATAAGAGAAGGACATGTGCCGGACAGCGGATCAGAAGATACTTCTGGATGAAATGGAGAGTTGGTCATTAGTCTGAAGATTCATTTGCAGACAGAAAGTCAGACGAGGTATCTGCTGATATAAAACACTGAAGGATTTTATAAGCTCAGAGATTTATCAGATAAAAAAACAGCCTAAAACATGTTGTTGGCATGTTTCTGGTTTAGTAAAGAAAATAAAAACTCACCTTTTGTTTGATGTTGGACAGAAATAAAGCACTAGAACAGCTCTGCCTTGTTATTCCTCATTATACTGTTTCTCACCATAAATCTGGATACTTCTTGGTTCACTTTGTATTTTAATTGGTTTCTACATTTATTTGGTTGATGTCAGTGTTCCTGTAGCTGACACTGAAATGTTTTTTCTTTTTTTAGCGTCACGTCTGCTAACGGCAGAAACTGCATTTTTATTCAGAATAAATTAAACCAAACTGTTAAGATGTATAATCAGCATCATGTCTATGAAGAAATCCACGAGTCAATTTAAAGGACAAATCAGAATTCAGCTGCTTCAGTTAAAAAAAAAAAACATTTAAAAAAATAAATATAAAAACAAAAGAAATAGTTGAACTGTACCCTTAACATCTCAGACTAACTGTGTTTTTATGTCATTTCCAGCCAGAAGGTCAAACTGAAGCTCCCTGTAAACCAAACGTCTCGTTAATTTGTAGTTTAGGATCATTTCAGCGCTGATTTTTGGGCGTAGCTGATCATTAGCATGGAGCGTGTTATTGTTGGCCTCCACCGGCCGGCTGCAGGACGGCAGAGCGGAGGAGAGGAAGCCTCGTTCCCACCCTCCATCCCTCCGTCCTGCTTCTCTCCATCCGTCTGTCATAGTTGTCTTTGAGAGATTAGACTGGAGACAGTGTCGGAGCAGAGCGCTCGCAGCGAGACACTCGGTCCTCTGCTGCTGCCTTCCTGCATTCTTCGTCCTCCTCCTCCTCGTCCTCCTCTCGCCTCCACACCAGCTCTTATTTTCAGCCTCTGGCCGCCGTCCACCTCCTGCTTCTTGCCGTTTCGGGCCGACCCTCTGCCTCCTGCGTCTCTGTGTCCCAGCCCAGCGCTCAGACGGCGGGATATGTGTTGTCTAAATACGCTGGCCACTATCTCTCCATCTAAACAAACTGCAGCAGGGACAGGAAGGGAGAGGGGAGGACGGCTGAGCGCCCAGGGGACAAATATTCAAGTAAAACAACACCTGCACGTGCAGCGCTTCACAAACCAAAGAGGAGCTGCTGCTCACGAATCAGCCTGGACGGCCGTTCCTGTTGGTAGAAGCTGCTGCAGCTCCACGTCCACCTCGGAGCAGACACAACACCGGGACGGCCCGACAGGACGGCCCGACGGGAACCACTAGGAGAGGGTCAGGACAACAACCCACAGCAGGGACGGGGATACAGGACGCGACCCAACGGCACCAACGAGACATAAAGCAGCACATGTGAGACACAAGACAAGTAAAATAACAAGAAAACAGACAAACGTGTCACAAGACGTCACAGAGGAGACACAGGACGCCACCCAAAGTAAAACAAATAAGATCCAAAACAACCAAAACTAAAGGAGGCAAAGACGCACAAACGAGAAAGAAATCAACAAAAACGAGACACAAAATGACAGAAAGGAGATAAAAGTGTCCCAAAGAGACGCTGAACAACTGAAGACACACAACATGAGACGCAAAACAACAAAAAAAGGCTAAAAATGATGCTAATGAGACAGAAAACAGCACAACAGGCGACACACTGATCTAATGCTGACTCAGCGTCTTCACCATAAAACACTGATGGCTGCTGGGAAGTCCAGTCACACAGCTCATCAGTGAAACGCTGTCGTCTATGAACATTCATGAACTGTTCATCACAACAGTGACACTAAAATCAAAACAGCGCCGACAGCTGCAGGAGCTCAACCAACAGAAGGAACCTTCACAGACGGTTGTTCATTAGTTTGCTGTAAATCATCTGGTCGCTCATTGGCTCTCATTAATTACACTTTTATTGTATTTAAATCAGCAAAAAATAGAATTACTTCAGTGGTGCTGGCTGATATGTTGAGCGTTGGTTTGTTTCTAACAGTGTTCTGGAGGTTGTGTTTGTCTGTTTGTATTTATCTTGTTTTCCTGTTTGGTGTTTGTACAGATGACTGTGTGAGAAGATCTGATGTTGGTCAGAAGCTGTAGAAAGCTCTCCAGCTGAGGTTTGTTGTTGACTCTGGAGGATCTGAGCAGCTTCGAGCTCGTCGCTGATTTAACGAGACTCAAAGAACAACGTGACGGCACACTTTGATAAAACCAGAAAATAACAGACAGAGACCTGTGAGACCTGTGGGACCTGTGAGACCTGTGGGACCTGTGGGACCTGAGACCTGTGGGACCTGTGGGACCTGTGGGACCTGAGACCTGTGAGACCTGTGAGACCTGTGAGACCTGTGGGACCTGAGACCTGTGGGACCTGTGGGACCTGTGAGACCTGTGAGACCTGTGGGACCTGTGGGACCTGTGGGACCTGTGGGACCTGAGACCTGTGAGACCTGTGGGACTTGTGGGACCTGTGGGACCTGTGGGACCTGAGACCTGTGAGACCTGTGGGACCTGTGACACCTGTGAGACCTGTGGGACCTGTGAGACCTGTGGGACCTGTGGGACCTGTGGGACCTGTGAGACCTGCGAGACCTGTGGGACTCGGCGCTGGGTGAAGGAAACCCTGAGTGTTTACGCAGACAGCCGGCTGATACCGAGGGCTCCAAACACACCATCCATCACGTGGACCCGCCTCCAGCCCTCACGCCGCCCCGTCTGGCCCAGATATAGAACCCTCCAAGGTCGGCCGGCTGTTTTTGCCTCGATGACGCTGTGACGGTTATCTGCTGACGTCTCCGACCTTCCTGAGTCGGTCACAGGCGTCTGCAGCGTAACCCGGACGTCTCCAAAGCGTTTCACTTTAGGACTGGAGGGACGACGACGACGGGAAACACGTGACTGGAGTTGTGAAAAAGAGAATTCTTTCCAGAGCAGAGCTGGTGTTGAGCTCAGAGTCCAACAGACTGCTGCTGAAGGAACCACCAGGCGTCTCCCAGATGCTAAACCGCTGCTAGCTGCAGCTAAAGCCAGAGGAGCAGCGCCAGCTCATCAGAAAGTTCTGTTTTACTGAACCTCTGAACCCGTTGGTGGGTCTAAAATGCATGTAGTCTTTAAAAATGTGGAAATGATCCCAATTATCAGCCAGAAAGCGTCAGAATATAAAACAAGCCGACAGACCAGTCAGGTGACGTCTGAAACATTCACCACATCTGAGACTAAAATCTTGATTTTCAGCAAAGTTCCCTCACGTTTAAAGATTTGCCAAAACGAACCAGATCCTGCTGAGAACACCTGAGAACCCGACTGACTGCCTTCAGTCTCCAACTCAAACACTAAACGGTTCCTGTTGCCTCCATTTAGACACAAACGCCACCGTTGTTCTCTGGAGCCCCGAGTGTGTCATCGACGCAACAGCTTCAGAAACTAAAAACAGAAACCAGCGTTCAGCTGAGTGACGTCAGCACAACCAACCAAACGTCTGAACATAGTCCATA
>NW_007578555.1:244032-247179 GCF_000690725.1 Stegastes partitus | reverse complement strand
GATGGTGGAACATCTTTCTACATCTGATGGTGGAACATCTTTCTACATCTGATGGCGGAACATCTTTCTACAGCTGATGGTGGAACATCTTTCTACGTCTGATGGTGGAACGTCTTTCTACTGTGGGTGGAACATCTTTCTACTGATGATGGAACATCTTTCTACATCTGATGGTGGAACATCTTCCTACAGCTGGCATCAAACAGTTAACCATCTATAGTGTGTGGAGCCGTCATTGTTCTTCCCTTGTTGGTAACATCTGGGGGCATTTAGGAGGACACTCTACATGTTGATTCCATTTTTTATTTTATTTATTTATTTTTTAACATTTTCATGTGAAATAGTTGTATATATATATATATATATATGTATTTATTTTTTTCCAGATTTCCTGTGGGTCGTAATGCCAGAAGAGTTCTCTGTCCTCCTTCGTCAGAGCTGCAGGACTTGATGCTGCAGAGCAACATGAAGCTCAGTGGAGATGGAAGCCCAGAACCTGCTCCAGCAGAGGGTTAACTGCTGTAGCAGGGAGGTGGATCTTGCGGTCTGGTTCTGGCTGGCGGCCGTCCACGGCTCCACGCAGCATCCAGGGTGGTGCTGAGCGTCCCGAGCTGAATGCTGGAACTGCTTCTGCTTTTATTCTCTCCTCCTTCTTCTGCTCTTTTTCCTCTGGTCCGTCCAACATCTCCCTGCGAGGCTGCCAAGCTTCTCCTCCCTGCTCTGACGGAGCATCGGATTCCTGTGCGGTGAGATATCAGAGAGGCGATGCTGCTCGCCGCTCCGAGTTCAGCTTCTACTCGTCTTTGTTTTCCAGCCGGAGAGGAAGAGCGAGCAGAGGGAGCAGGGCTATGTGAGGAATCCTAGCCCAGAATGACAACGTGGGAGTGAGCAGCGAGGAGGAGGAGGAGGACACAGCTGGAGGATGACATCAGCACATCTGTCAGCAGACTGTTTACAGCGAGAGGCTGCTGCTGACGAGCAGCTCAGTGGAGGAGGAGCAGTCAGCACACCTATGATCACCTGGAGGCACAGGGGGGGGGGCCGCAGGTACAGCCTGGACTACAGTACTACAGTACAGGTACGCCCTGGACTACAGTACTACAGTATTACAGTACTACAGTACTACAGTACTACAGTACAGGTACACACTGTACTACAGAACTACAGTACTGCAGTACAGGTACACACTGGACTACAGTACTACAGTACAGGTACACACTGTACTACAGTACTACAGTACAGGTACACACTGTACTGCAGTACTACAGTACAGGTAGACACTGTACTCAGTGTACTACAGTACCAGTACTCACTCTACACAACCCTGGAAACAGGCCGAGTTGTGCGTCGAACACAAACAGGATTAAAGTGAAGCACGAAAAGCACGAGTCCAGATTTTCATGTGAACTCTGTGAACTCCAGCAGCAGGTTCTGGGCGTTTTTAGCTCCTGGTTCCTTCACTGAGGTTCATGTTGCTCTGCAGCATCAAGTCCTGCAGCTCTGAGGAAGGAGGACAGAGAACTCTCCGGTGCATCACGACCCACAGAAAATCTGGAGAAAAAAAACTTTATTTCATAAGAAAATGTAAAAAAATAATAATAATAATAGAATCAACATGTAGAGCGTCCTCCTAAATGCCCCCAGATGTTACCAACAAGAGAAGAACGATGACGGCTCCACACACTATAGATGGTTAACTGTTTCATGCCAGCTGTATGAAGATGTTCCACCATCAGTAGAAAGATGTTCCACCATCAGTAGAAAGATGTTCCACCATCAGCAGGATGGATCTTCAACTTCTTTTAATTTTCCAAACAAAACAACGTGTCACAGCTGCTGGCTCAAGAAGTGCTAGAAAGTTGAAAACCCTCATTTTTTTCCGTCTGTGAAGACTCTCAGTTCTCCAGGTCCTGGTTGTTCTCGTAGATTAGTCGTAACAACTGGACCTGCTTGAGTTCCTTGAAGATGTTCCACCTCTCATCCAAGAGGCTTCATCAGCTCTGACTGACTGGTTGGTCAGTCTCCCAACTAGTTTATACTTCCTGCTTCTCCAGCTCCTGGTTCTGATAAAAGCTGTACTTTGGGGGACTGTTTAATAAATCATGTCTTGCCGACCTGTGGGGGTTCAGAGGCTGGTTCTCTGCTGAGCTTATGGTCACATGGCAGCTCTGTGCAGCTAAAAGCTAAACCTGCTCACCCTCAGTGAACGGCTCCCAGTTGTAGAGGCGGCCCATGAACTCCTGGCTGTTGAAGGCGGCGCACTGCTCTGCTCTGGAGTCCAGCGAGCCTCCTGCACACACCTGCAGACAACGACAGGAGAGAGTCAGGACAGCTCAGTGGTACCTCACATGAAACCGGGCCGGTCCTCTGCCGGTCCCTGGAGGGGTGAGGGCGGGGTGAGGAAGGGGAGGGAGAGAGCTAATAAAGAATTAGCGTGAGGCACAAACACACAGCTACACACCAGCAGCAGCAGCAGCAGCAGCAGCAGCAGCACAACATATGGAGTTAATAGACGTGCTGGAAGCAGCTGCTCATAAATCCGCCGCCGCATCCAGAGCGTGACCAGAGCGCTGTGTGAGCACGTGGACGACAGCGTGCACGTGTCCAACTTGTGCTTCTCACTGAAGCAGTTCTAACGTATCTGCAGAGAGGCCGACAGCACCAGGAGGATCGGGTCTGCAGGTCCGGACTGGACTCACTGAGCTCGGACAGAAACACAAGACAGCAAATGAACACAAAGCCGAGCATCAGAGGGACGGTCAGTCCTATTTCTGTCCTTTAATCATCTCCTGAGCTCTGGTGTGTCTCCAGTCCTGCACCAACCATCTGAAGCTGCACGCTCCGCCACCAGAACTGGACCTACAGAACCTCCTTCAGCCTTCTTGATGCTGATTGGCTCGACTTGGAGGAAACGTGATGGAAAAAGAAAAACATCTAAAATTACAACATTTTCCCAGAAAAACTGTGACTTTCTGTTTCACTTCTGCAGCTGACGGTTCCGGTTCGGACCAGAACCTGGTTCCTGCTCAAGTTTAATTTGTTCCCTCCTAAAATCAGACGTGTAGATTAAAGCGCTTTGATTTTGAATAAATCACAGATTTAAGCTGAGTTTTCTGATCAGACACCAGATCTGGACGTTCTGTCTCA
>NW_007578555.1:234354-239787 GCF_000690725.1 Stegastes partitus | reverse complement strand
AGGAGGAGGAATGTGTGTCTGAGCCTCCAAGTTTAGCAGAGAACAGATAAACAGTGAAGCAGCGTCCATCTCTCTGCTGCAGCAGCTGCATGAAGTCCCATCATTCATCTGCTCAGTGTCGTGGTTCTACAGAAACGCAGCGACCGCTTCAACAGCGTCGGTCACAAAGCACGTCTGAACAACACCAAGCTGCACCGCTACAACAGAACGCTGGAAGCTGGCAGCACATGTTGGTTCTGGAGTCTGAGCTTAATCAGTCAGGGAGGAATGTGGACCTCTGTCCTCCCGCAGAACCCACATCATGATTCTGTGTTCTACGTTGTTTACTGGGAGGTTTCGCAGAAAATCCACAGAAAGACGATAAAAACCGGCGGGAACCGAAGCGTGCTGCGAGCCAGACGTTAAAAATAGCAGGAGCCCTGAAAACACAGTGAGGACGGAGGTCCAGATGATGAGGAAGAGATCAGAAGGAGAAGCTGAAGCCCAGAACTGGAACCGAGCTGGTTCTAGTCAAAGTAAACACAAGTTGTTCAGTTCCAACAGCTGAGGTCTGCTGCTGGTCCTGGTGCTCATGGAGCTACTGGTGTCGTCTGAACCTGCCAGCAGTTAGTCAGAGTCCCTCAGAAGCTCCAACTCTGGATCAGGAACTTTCTCCACCCTGAAGGAGGTTCTACAGGACGTTCCTGCTGCTGGATCAGGCGCCGAGGTTGAATCCTGCTACTTCCTGTAGTTTAGAGAAGCTCCATGTCGGGTTCTGTTTGAATCGAACTAGAAGACTTGAGTCTGAACACGGTGAACCGCTCCAGAGATCAGCAGCAGAACCTTCAAACGCTCCTTTGCCTCGATTTTTGTCCCTGAACCTGCAGAAGTCTGGTTCCTCTCTCTGCTCTGAGGTGAAACAAGAAGGCCCAATAAAACCTTAAAGACAAACAACAGAACCCTAAAATCAATCCTCGACAGCAGACGGTGGAAGGAGGACAGTACCGGAGTCACATGATCCGGTTTCAGAAAACAAGCCGCCGTTCTGTTAAACCACATCAGGATAGCTCCAATAAATACAATAAAAGTCGCAGAAAAACAGAAACTGTGACTCTGTTCAGCTGCTCACTGGCAGAAAAGCATCAAGTCAGAGAAACCGATGAGTGATAAAGCTGCTGAAAAACAGACGACCTTCTGCTTGTAGCTCAGCAGTCTGACGGCAGCTTTAAAGAGCTGGACGTGACTCTGTGATGCTGTGGAGGAGACGAGCTCCAGACGGACAGACGGCTCCCTTCTTGGTGCTAAGCTACGCTAAGCTAAGCTAAGCTAAGCGTTTACCACATTTTTATCTCTAAATCAGGACTGAAATGGTTTGAGTCACTTCCTGTTTCTCCAACACGGCGCCGGTTTCATTCACCTTCAAACCTTCTGTCGTGTTGAACTTCCCTCTGAAGCCTTTTGTCACCTGGATTCTGGAGAACTGTTTGTTCTAATGACCAGAAAGTCCAATAAGGAGAGTGAGATGTGACAGAAGAAAGACGGACGGGATGAAAGAACCACATGAAAGAAGGTGTGAGGAGAACCGAAGCACACGGGAGCTGATCAGAACCAGCAGCACCTGGTTTCTGAGCAGAACCAGGTACGTCTGCTCGTTAAAGTAAAGACCCGATGTGGTGTTTGTGCTGCCGTTCAACACATCTGGGCCTGCTGGTGGCTGGATGCTGGCAGTAGGAACAGATTTGCTGCTTAATGACTGATCAGATGTTGTGGGTCTGCAGCAGCTCGACAGCGTCTCTGCTCGGCTACAAACCTGCAGCAGAACCAGCGGGCAAACGTTCAGCGGTCAGCGGGCCAGCGGGCCAGCGGGGGTTTTATGGTGCTGAATCAACCTTATTGGCCAAGTTTGTTCACGCAAACAAGGAATCAGACTCCAGTGGGTCTCTGTGTTCAGTCATCAGAAGAAAACAACAGCTGAGTACTAACGTAAGGATATGAGGTGAAGGTAAAGGCTGAGGAGCAGAGAACCGAACCAGAACAACAGAAACATCAGCACCGATACCGAGTCTGTTTAAAACAGGGCGAACATGCATCGGTGGGACGTTCACTTTGGAACTGATCAGCTTTAGGACTGATCAGGAGACAGTTGAAGTGGCTTCAGTTTTCCTCCAAAGCAGCAATAAACAAATAAAATCCATTTTAACCTCATCCAGGTTCTAGAAAACCCTCTACAGCCAGGTTCTATTCACTTGGAGCGGCCGGGGATCCAACCGCCGCCTCCTGGATCAGTACTCGGTCAGCGCTGCTGCATCAGAACCACATTAATACACATTCAGAATAAACCAGAACCTGAGATTGAAATCCTTCGTTAGCGTGAATGCTAGCGCTAACATCTGGCCTCAGAAGGAGGAAACCAAGTCTGATCAGAACCCTGACGCCTGCGGCTCTGACAGGTCGAATACGTGAAGCTGCTTTTTAAGCTTTGACCGTCTGCAGCGTGAAATCATCCGTCTGTGCTTCTGGCAGCTNTGCTCATCAGCAAAGGCCTCTCATTGGTCCGCTGCTCATCAGCAAAGGCCTCTCATTGGTCCAGGATTGTTTTGTTTTTTTGCACATTTTTACTTATTATTACTTTTTCCAGTTACTTGAGTGATGGCTGTGAGTTTCTTCTTTCCTTTAATAGGAGTTGATGAAAACATCTGAGGACGGCTGCTGCTCGCGTCACAGTTCTAACAGTTTCTGATCGGACACGTTTCTTACAGACATTTTAAACTCTGGACTGAAAGCCTCCAGAGCAGCTTCACCTCCTGCTGCTCTCAATGTGCTGCTTCAGGCTGAACATACCTGCAGCCCAGGGTTACGGCTAGACGGCCTCAGACCATCAGCACAACGGCAAAACGCCTGAAACAAGACGCCAGCTGTGCAAAAGTGAACCTGAGAGCTTTGTGAAGTGGGATGTGAGCGACTCAGCGAGCGGTTGGTAAAGAGAGAGCAGGTGGAAGGAAAGCGGCTGCAGCTGCTGAATCGGAATCTGAAAAATTAGAAGAATTTGCCTCAATCTGCTGCAGAACGGTCTGACTGCTCTGCTCTGGTTCTGTCACACAGTCTGACTGTAAAATCACAGCTTCAGTGGATCTGAACCACTCAAATGTCATCTTATAGCAAACAGTTGATGTTTTTTTAACAGTTTTGTCACGTTGCAGCTGATTTAAGCCTCAGACATGCAGCACGACGGCAAGAACGACTGAAACAAGACGTAAGGTGAGCAAAAGTGAACTTCACAGCTTCATGAAGTCGATCTGAGCGACTCGACATTCAGTCAAAACACAGAAGAGAGACGTTGCTGCTGCTGAGCAGGTGGAGGCAGCTGGTGGAGGAGACTCAGTGAGTTCAGAGGAGCTGTGAAAGTTATAGACGAGTTTTACTGGCAGGGCGGAGCGGCTCTGAGTGGAGGAGGAGGAGGTTCTGTTTGTTCAGGCCTCGTCACACCTCCTCTGTGGAGACTGAACTCAAAGCTTTCCAGGAACATGTGTGTGTTTTCCAGCAGGTGACACGTCGTCCTGCAGGTCTGAACATCTGTCCATCTGAACATCTGTCCATCTGAACATCTGTCCTCATGCAGACCCAGGAAACGTCACCACGGCGGCTCATGGCTGCAGAGCCTCATGCATGCTCATGTAAAGTGGGCTCATGTGATTAANGTGGCTGGTTATTACAGCTTTGCCTCCTTTCTGTCATTTCTCATGATTCCTTTGAGTCACTTTGTCTCATTTCTTGTTCTTGTGTCTTGTATCTCGCTCATGTCGGGACATTTTGTCGTTGCTGTGTTTCATCGTTCAGTCGGTTCAGCGTTGTCGTGCTGTTCACTCGTCACACTAACCTACTGTTAAACAGACTTTACAGTTTTAAAGCAGGTTCTGGAGGAACCCAAACGGAACCAGACTGAACGTCGGGATGTCTTTACAGTCTAATTCATCACAGCTCAGCTTTTCTTTTGGCTTTTAGAAAGAATGCAGGATTAAGGACCTTCCGCAGCAGATTTACGTTTCAGAACCGGCGGCTTAGTTCACTTTTAATGAAGTCTGCAGTCGGAGAACTTCAGTTCTTCTGTGGGTTCTGGTTCTGTCTCAGTGTCACAGACTGGATCGTCCATGTGGGTCAGAGCTCATCTCTGCAGGACTCTTTGCTCCTCCAGTTGCTGAAGTTGTTCTTTAGAACTTTATGACGCTTCCAGCATCTAAAGTTCTGAAACATTCACAGAGTGCAGGTTCTGTTGGTTCTGAGTGTTTCCACTGCCTCAGGTGTCCCTTTGTCTGAGCCGGTCCAGCCGCTCCGCTCTCAGGTTTCTGTGCAGCTCTAATCCCTGTCAGCTCTGCAATCTTCTTGTCTTTCGCGGCTCTCCGCCTTTGATTCGTTCCTGCTTTCCCTTTTGTTTGGGTCTGGCGCTGTCTTCGCCTGCACAGCTGTCACAGAACAGCTGGAAAAGTTCCTCGTCGCTCAGACCCTCGGTTCCCACGTGAACCAGCGACAGAGTGGAACGAAAAGCCGAGCAGCCGAGCCGCCGAGTCCTCGTCGTGTCACGAGGCCCTCATGAGGATCATCGCTTGTTTCTGGTCTGAAAGTGTGAAAGCAGCTCGTCAAAGTTTCTGTGTGACGGCCGGCCAGCGCTCCACGCAGCCGCAGACCCGTTAGTTATGGTTCAGCCTGTGTGAAGGTCAGTGTCATCGCTCTGAGGAAATCTGCCAGATGTGTGTGTGGATGCGGTCGCAGCGGCTGTAAATGTTTCTGCTGCACGTAAACACGCAGAGATTCAATTTAAACTGAGTGTCTGAGCGTAAACAACCAGCAGCACACGCTCCTGCACACGCTCAGTGGAGACGGGCTCAGCTGCAGCCTGTTTCACTGACGTGTTCAGTTACAGATAATATTTAGTAAAATCACAGCGAAAGAAGAATAATTTAACATGTTGTCTGTTCACAGGCTGTAAATCCTCCAAACAATCATCACTGTTTGTGTTTGCAGCTTTGGGTTGTTTCATGGTCCTCTGCTGTTTGCTCACGTTTTGTTTCTGGAGCCAGATTGTGTTCATAAAGAGCAGAAAAGGAACGTTAAAGGAACATTAAAGAACGAATGCCAGTAAAGGTGGAGTGTGTGCGGTGATGCGTGCGCCGGCTGCAGGTTGGAGGCGTGTTAAACACCAGGAGGCTGATGGTCTGTCGTAGGTCTGCAGCTTATTAAAGCATCAGCGGCGGAGACGACACCTCCAGAGGAGACCAGGAGGGACGGAGGAGATTTATGGAGCCGTGAATTAGTTTCTCGCCTTCATCGTCTCCTGTCTGCCTCCTTATCCTGTGTTTAATTTCCCTTCAGAGACTTCAGACATTAAAACGAAGCAGGATTTAAAGTCGGCGAGGGAGCTTCAGCGTCTTCTTCAACCAGCTAAAAATAGAGTTACAG
>NW_007578555.1:220219-229724 GCF_000690725.1 Stegastes partitus | reverse complement strand
TCCACAGAAAGCCGATCTGATCGAACCTTTGTCCACGATCTGACAGCAAGAACTGTCGCTGTAGAACCTCCTTCACAATAAAAGCTCCTACTGCTCTGAGCGGTCCTGAATAACCGCTGCAGAGGAAAGAAAGACGAACAGCAAAACCACAGCATCAACAAACAAGAGCAGAACTTCGCTCCGGGGTTCTGAAATGACAATATCTCGTTGTAGCAGCTCCATAAAACCACATCGTAAATCTTCTTATTTACATCATTTGTTGGATATTCTGCAGAAAATCCAGACAAAGACTTATCGGACTGAGATGCAGCGAACGGTTCAACCAGCCGGGAGTCGAAGCGTGAATTCAAAGTTAGCTTAAAAACAACAAGAACGCTGCACAAAGAAAACAACGGGCCAGAAAAATGGAGGTTCTTGGCCTGTTTTAGATGAACTGGCTGGTTTCTCCTCTAAAAACAGTTTCCAAAACCTCTGTTAGGACATTTACAGAAAATCCACAGAAACACAGTACAGGAGCACACAGTTCAAGGTTTATCCATAAAGCACCAAGAACGCTGCACAAGTGAAAGAGAAAGCCGGAGAGATGGTGGAACATGACAGAAGAAAGGCGGTTCTTGTCCTGTCTGAGTTCAACCAGTCGCTGTGGAGCACGAGCTTCACCTTCAACTAAAAAAAGCTCCTAAAACCTTTGCTTCACTTTGTGTTTGAGCATTTTGATAAAGTTTATCGATCAAACCGTGAATCCGCTGCAGCTCTGTACCCAAAGTCAGATCTGTTCATGCAGCTCCTTTAAAAACAGCCTCCTTCAGAATAAAGCTCCAGCTCCAGGCTAACCCAGAGACAAGCAGCTCCTTGTTTCTCCACCTTCAACATAAAGTTCACCATGCAGGCTGACAGCAGGCCTCCATCGCTGTGTGTCCAGCTCTGGACCAGAGCTACGTCCAGTCGCTGGCGGTTGTGAGGCTCGGGTCGGGTCCAGAGGAACCCCGACGAGGCCGCTCACGTGGAGGATTTCACACCGAACTAAGACTACGAAAACAGGATTGTGAAACGTGAGAGCAGCTCGTCTCCTGGACGAACGGTTCCCTGGCGTCGGATCTTTTTAGGTCATGGCGCTTCCACTGGCTGTTAGTGGTTCTGCTAAATATTTACTCAGACAGAGAGGAGTTTGGTGCGAGGAGACGGGAAGCGTTTCGTTGGCCTCCTCTTCAGCCAGCTTCTCCAGCCTCCGCCCTCCCAGTCCTGCTGGTTACGCTGCTGCTCCTGCTGGATCTGTTCCTCCATCCCTTCCTCCTCCTCCTCCTCCTCCTCCTCCCTCCACTGTGTGCAGATTTTCTACAAACACTGCTCTCTTTCACTACTACTTAGCGGCGTCACTTCCTTTGTGCCCTCCACACACACTGCTCACCTTTTGCCCTTCTCATTTCCTCCCGGCCCTCTCTCCGTTCCCCATTTGCCTCCATGCAACAGTGAAAACACACACTTGCGATGGGCCTCCGGCTGGCCGTGTTATGACAAACACACCTAACAGATAATGGGATGTGTCACACTCGCTCTGGCTCACTCCCTAAATCACAAACACACATGCAAGCCCGGGCGAAGTCCTGCGTTTCTTTAAAAACACATAAAAGCAACAAGCGAGTGCAGGAGCGGCCGGAGCCGAGCTAACGCTGGGTAAATATGTAACCCGGTGAGTCAGGCCCGGCGTCACAGGACTGCTATTAGCGCTGCTGGCACCCACAGCCAGCGCTCTGCCAGCACCTAAATCTGTTTCAACACCACGAACACACACAGTCAGAGCGGAGAGGGGGATGAAAGCCGCCAAATCATCTGAAGAGCAGGAGTCGAGTGTCTGCTTCCACTCGATTAGAGCGACTCGTAGACCTGAAACAGTCCCTGTGTGTGTGGCGTTGGTTGAAGCAAATCTTATCTGCGCCTTCACTTAAGATAGACTGCAGGAAGAAACAGCGGTCACATGTCGCTGCCGGTATTTCTGTCCACCAGAGTTCAGCCCAGTTTAGTTTCCACCCATGAATGCAGCCGTAGAAGACCTGATTATTCACCGCATCAAGCCTCAACTTACAGCAGCTTCTGCACAGTTTAACCCACTGAGGTTCAGGTTCCAGCATAAAGTCCTGCAGCTCAGAGGAACCAGAACATGGAGGAGGAGGAGGAGAACCCAGAGACATCTTCTGTCAGCAGATAATTTATATTTTACATCCTGAGACAGTTTAGTCTCTTTTCTGTTGTTTTGTGTCTCTGGTTGGATGTTTTTCGTCCCCTTTTGTTTCTTACTGGTCGCTTTGAGTCTCATCCTTCTGGTGGTGTGTTGTTTCCTGGAGCTCATGTGGTCTCCTGGTCCTGCAGATGTTGAACTATCTCCATGTTCCAGGCTCCTCTCTGCTCATCAGATGTAGAAAGATGTTCCACCATCAGTAGGAAGATGTTCCACCATCAAACCACCAATACTAGAGAAGTGGTGAAAATGAACCAAACCTAAAAAAATCACTCAGAAGCACGAGTTTGCGATTCACCAAACGCTGAAGTTCTCCTGAGACCTCTTGGTGGTGGACGTCTAACTTTAAAGCTACAGAGATGATAGACGTGCACAAAGATCAGAGACGACGTCTGCAGTTATTAGAAACACCGTCCCGTCAGAAACAGAAGGACGGCGCCGCTAAACATCAGCTCACCTGTTGTTCACCTGCCTCCCTCCGACCCGGCCCACATGGAGGCCATGTGACGCAGCAGCAGGAAACCGAGCCGATCCGTCTCAGCTTCAACACTGGCCGCTTGTCTTCGAGCGCTCGGACGGAAACCGCCTCGCTGACCCGAGGAAAGTGTTTCATTCTGGATCACGACCAGAACACAGACGTCTGCTGTGAAGCCCGACACATAAATCTGTGTTGGGCTGCACATACATGTGAACAGGAACATGTGTCGGGTCTGGCCGAGATGCCAGGACTCACCTGAGACACACAGGTGAGAGTCGGACGGCGACTTTGCTGCAAATCACTCGACTCGGTGTGAGGTTCAGAGAAGACGCTGCAGGTGAGCTTTGGAGCAGCGACCAGGTGATGCTGAGCTTCTGTTTCTGTCTGTACTGAAGCATGAAGCCTAAAACCTGCACATTCCCCACATGTTCCTGTTTCAGAGTCTAAACCATCCAGCCAGACATTGTCCAGCGCTCTCTGCTTTAGATTAGCAGCAGCCTCCAGCCGGAGCGTCACTGCCTCTAAACATCAGTCAATCAGACGAGGTCTCCGGGGACGACGGCGGCCAGTCCCAGCTCAGAGGTTCTCCTTCTGCTGCCGTTAGCCGCTAAGTGTTGGACCGCAGCCGGGCGTCGCACGAAACAACAAATAGCAGCATCCTGTGTGTCGCCATCACATCTCCACGCCTCCTCCTGACACATGGAGGCAGCATCAGGAACCAGACACTGAGCATTCTGAGTCAGGACGTCTGTTTGATTCAAATCTTTGAACAGACATAAGAAGCTGAGGTGGACGGTCGGCATCAGAACCCGAAATCTAACCGATGGATCCAACTTAAAGCCCTAAAAACTCATCATTTCGTATCATACAGAGGAGCCAGAGAGGAGAGGCTGGAGCATGGAGATAGCTGAACATCTGCAGGATGAGGAGACCACATGAGCTCCAGGTTGAACATCTGAGGACACCTGGACAGACACTGTTCATTCCAGGTTGGTAAAACTTTTGTGATTTATCAAAGAAACTTTCTTGTTCCTTCTCTCTGGTCTCAGTGGTTCTGAGTCCTGCTGACAGAAGACGTCTGAGTTCTCTCCTCCTTCATGGTTCTGGTTCCTCAGAGCTGCAGGACTTTAGTGAAACCTGAACCTCAGTGAAGGAAACTGGACCTCAGTGGGTTAAACTGTGAGACGAGCTTCAGAGTTAAAATCAACCCAGAAAGTCAAACACAGACTCTCCTGAACCGCAGATATCAGGGATTATTTCTGTAAACACACGTTCCAGGTGAACCTGTCTGGACTCCTACCTGTGAGAAACACCTGCGATGCTCCTTCTCGGGTCCTGAACACCTGTAGACCTGCGAGGCTCCGCCCCCCTCCCTGCCGGGCTCCGCTCCCAGGTGCGACAGGTGAGGATGCTGCAGGGGGAAGACACTGCCGGCCAGGTGGAGCTCCCTGGGACTGGGTCTGGGTCCAGGCCCGGGCCGGTGGAGGGGAGGCGAGAAGGGTGAGGCGGGCCGAGACAGGGGAGGGACGGGGGGAGGAGGAGCGGTGACGGAGCGCCAGTCGAACCGGTGCCGGTGGCCCACAGTGGGGGAGGAGCGGGAGAAGGGGTGAGACGGGGGGACTCGTTGTTCTCTGGCCCGGTTCTGCTCGCTGTGTGGCGGCCGGTCCGGGCGGCGCTGAGGGCTGCCGGTGGTGGAGCTCAGCGTGGGAGCCTCCAGTTCCCCGGCTGCCTCGGTGGCCTCCTGCTGCTCCTCCTCATCAGCTGCCCTCCCCTGCTGCTCCTCCACCTCCTCCTCCGCCTCCTCCTCCTCCTCCTCCTCCTCGGTCCTGCCGGGTCCAGTAGAGTCCTCGTTAAGTGGGTCATCGGTGCTGTTGGCGGTGTGCCGGGCCTGCCGGTTGGGCCGATGCAGCGGCAGAGAGAAGGGAACTCTGCCGTAGCCGAACTGGCCTGGACGGATGGAGGACGACCTGAAAGAAATCAGAACATTCAGGTTATCAGCAGGAGCAGAACAGCACCAGAACCAGGACCATAAGGAGGTGTGAAGGAGAGGAAGTCAATGTCCTGCTGCAGCCTCCACAGAAGAAAACTCACACGGTTCAAGAAAAACTACGAGAAAAGTCCAATTTAAGGATTGTTCTTTTTTTCAGTTCGGTTCAGTTCAGTTTTATTTGTGTAGCTCAGTTACAACTCGTCACCGCACAGCCTGGACCGGGTCGGGTTTGGACCTCACTGATCTGAACAGAGAGCCAACAATCCAGAGCAGCCATCAGACTCCCTCTGAGCAAGAGGTCGGCAACGGTGGGAAGGAACCAAACCCCCCAAGGGAGGAAAAAACCCCAGAACAGAACCAGGCTCAGGGCAGGAGGCCATCTGCCTGGACCGGTCCGGTGGGGGGGCGGGGGGGAGGGATTCTTTAATTCTATTTAACAGAGACTGAACTGCAAAGATAAGCTGTGAGTTTACAGGTATGATGCAGAACAAAGCAGCTTGTTCAGCTCTACGTTCACAGTAAACCAGAATCTGTTTGTCTCTTCTATTAAAGCAAAAACATGATGAGAGTTGGTGAAGTTAGAATAAAAAGGGGCTGATTGCTTTGAAAAATGTTTTGATGCCAAAAAATAAGAATAATTTCATATCTAATTTTTATATAATATAAAAATAAAAACAGAAAATACAAACACTGATCTCTATCGTAAATTAAGGTGAGACATTCTATTTTGATGTTGGAAAATGTCTGCATTGATACCAGAACGTTGTTTTCTTCTGCTACAGTTCTGCTGGTGGCCCGGCTGCTCCTGGTTGGATTGTTTTGGAGGTTTCTATCAGAGACGTCCGACAGATCAGGATCTTCTCTGATTTAAAGTTTCTCGTATAGAGCAAGACTTTGGATTTTTATTTCAGTTATTCAGTCGTGTGCGTTTCATAATAAAACAATATAACAAGACGTCAGTTTGTTCGACGGCGTGCAGTCGGAGGAGGAGAACCAGCGTCGGGATGAATTTCTGAAGCCCTCAGAGCAGCCTGGAGCCTGTCAGTGATAAAAACCAGAGGAGCTGATGTAACAGCAGCAGATAGCAGCGCCGGCCCGACGCCAGCCGGCACCGCTCACAGCACCAGAACCAACCCGCCAACAACGGCCAGCGCCTCCAACTCACTTCGACCGCCAAAAATAGCCAGAAACCAGGTTCTCCTGGTGCTGGGTGAGCAGATACGGATCTCCTGCGGCTCAGAATGTGCTGCTATTGTTGCTCATCCCAACAATGACTTCTGCTCTTTTCCTAAACAAACCCCAGCTGCTGCTGCCAGCGACGCAAAGCTCACTTCCTTTGTGCCGGAGACATTTTCCAGGAAAAGGCTGCTGAGCAAAGCAAACGGTGAAGCTTCGGGTTCTGTCCACTGACCGGGGACCAGCTCAGAACCAGGCTGTGCTTCATTAGAACCAACAGGAGCTGATGCTGGTGATGATTCAGAATCATAAAGTTTAGCAGCACCGAGATAAATCACAGGAAATCTATCCAGCCAGTTTAAAGTCTGTTAAATCTGAGCTTCTTTGACCCAAACAACAGCTCAGAGTCCCGTCTGGACCAGAGATGAACCCACATGCGACTGCTGGGGCAGAAATTATTCATATTTAGGAATTAAAACATCTAACAGTAAAAGTTTTTGTTGCTCTCTCATAAATTACTTTAAAAATATTGTCAGACTCCAACAGTGAGGTTCAGTTTTTACCAAATAGGATCTAAAATCTGTCACATCTGCAGGTTTCTGACACTTCCGGGTCGGCTTCATGTTTCAGGGCCGGTTGCTACGTCCATCTTTTATACAGTCTGTGGATTGAAGCAGCTGAAAACATTATTTCCAGTTTCAACGCCCCAGATCAGACGTTCCTACAAAGTTTCTTTTTTTCTTTTTGACATTGCATTTGTCCATTTTTCCTGGATTATATTCATTTATGAATATATGTTTATTAGACTCTGATTGTTTGTCTGGTGCTGATCCACAGGAACCCAACGGATCCTTTATTCTGGTTCGATTCTACATCAGAGGATGAAGACCGGTCCAGCGACCTCTGGTTCTCCTCGTCAGCTTCATCTCACTCACCTCCTTGAATTCAAAGCCTCCCGATTGGTGACGACCGAGCGCCTGGTCCCGCCTCCTCCCCCCCTGGCTGCTCCAGGATTGGTCGGCCTCCTGATGATGCGAGCTTGTTGGTTGTAGCCGAGCGAAGGCGCGTGATAGGTCGGCTGGTAAACGGGCACCACCTCCTGATTGGCCGGAGAGAACTCCGGCTGGTAAAAAGGAGGCGGCCGGTTGGCCTGTCCTGGAACGGGAGGCCCCGCCTCCCCAGCAGGTGTGTTCCGATACAGCGGCAGCCCCGGGTTCCGGTTGGAGGGGAGGGGCGAGGCGTGGTAGGGCCGGTGTTGCCCCGGGTAACGGTGGGGGTAGTAGGGGTTCACAGGTGAGACGACGGGAGCTCTGGCGCCACCCGGCAGGTAGCCCGCCCAGCTGGGCGGGGCGTGAGAGAGGGGCGGGGTCTGGGGCGGCGGGGGAGGTAGACACCTCCGGCTCCGCTGGGACACGCCCACGCCGCAGGTCTGGGAGCATTCTGACCACTCCCCCCACACTGACCACACCCCCTCTGTTGGCTCCGCCTCCAACACCTGGCGGGACCTCCGACCCGACACCTGAGACACAAACACACACAGCGAGTCATCAGTGAGTCGTCACGGAACCAGAGTCTGGATCAGCAGAGTCTGGATCAGTAGATCATGTGGCTGCAACTAGAACACTTCATATCTTATTATTGTCTTTTACTAGTTTAGAAAAATCCATAAACCCTGTACACTGTAAACAAACAAACAAACAAACAAACAAACATTACTACTTTATTTGGGTTTTCGTGAACGTTACATGTTCATTAATACTTTTCTGTAATTTTACAAGTTTTTAGCTGTAATTTAACAAAACAGCAAAATAACAGGAAAAATAATGTATTTGCACATTTTCAACCTGAACATAGAATAATTTACTGATAAATAACAGAAATATCTGTTATATTATTATATTTATAGCAGATTTAAATAGTGTAAAAAGAAAATAGCGTAATTTTACAGTCAAACAAATTCACATTTAAGATCCTGGAATAAATTGGATTTATTGTAAATGCTTGAATTGATTCATTTATTATTTCTTATTAAAATAGTTTCTGATTAACAATCTAAGTGATACAAGCTCTGATATATGGGATTTACTTCCACAATTAGCCTGTAGATTGTTTTCTGCATGAATATTTGAATTGTTTGATGTTTAAAATATCAGAAAATGTTAAAACGTGGATCAGAGTTTCCTCCAACGTCTGGTTCAGTCCAGAGATGTTCAGTTTGGTGTCACAGAGGAGAAGAACCCAGAGAACCTTCAGACTGGAGGAGCTGAACAGAGTTTAGAGGTTCTAGCAGTACTCCAGCTCATCGGTGCATTCTTTATTTTTTTAAAGCATTTAACTTTATAAATGAAGAACAACAAACTGGTTTAAACCAGAAACTGTTCAGTTGCTGATTTGGTTTTAAACTTAAAGACAAAACGTGTAACAAAATGTCAGCAGCAGCCTGTGGGCGACCACTGTGGTGGTTCTGGACAGATGTTAGTGGGTCTGAGTAGGTCTGGTGTTTAACCACAGTGGTACCAGTGGTTCTGGACAGATGTTGGTGGGTCTGAGGAGGTCCGGTGTTAACGGACCTGAACCGTCCAGGACACAGCAGAGCAGCACTCCTCTAACTCATCCTACAGAGCTCAGAGCCATCAGTTTACTGCTCAGCACAGGGACCGGTGCTGCCTGATCTGGACCGGGGCCCTGGAGGCCCTGTGCAGAACCACCCGGGTCAGCCGTGTGCACAAACAGCTTCTTTATCCGATTATTAGATCAGTTAGAGCCTCAGCAGCTAAAATGTGCTTTAATAAAGTTCTGTGCAGCTCCGCTGGACCGGCTGCCGACCCGCTCTGAGGCCGGCACCGTTTTAAACAAGAACTCTGATACTGTTGAAGTTCTGGATCTGTGCAGGACCCAGTCTCCAGTCTGGTGAGTCACCTGCCAGCGGCGCCGAGCAGCAGATAAATCAGTTCTACTGGTTCTGACCCAGCGGTGCGTTTGTGTGCATGTGTGAGTGCACGTCTGTGGTGCCGGTTCCTCTGCTGTCGTCCATAAATGTTTCATAACCGGGCCCGGCTGGCGGAACAGCAGAACAAAAGTTTCCATTGAGAAGGAAGCAAAGCAGAACCGAGCCAGAACCGAGGCTCTGGTCCGCTCCGGTGCAGCTGATGAGAGTTTACATGCAGGTAAACATCCAGAGCAAACAGAGAAGGACGTGGAAGGTCCGGACAGCTCAGTTCTGTCTGCCGGGCTTCATGTACACATACATACACTGTACATACTGTATACTGTATATATACTGTATATATACACACACACATACTATACATATATACATATACTGTATATATACTGTATATATATATATATATATACACACACACATATATATATACTGTATATATGTACATCCAGTAAAACCACAGAATGAAAGGATGAATGTACAGGTTGACTGTAACTGAATTACTTCATTGGTTCATTCGTTCACAGATGTTTACACTTGAAAGACAAACTGAGTCCATTAACGACTGAACAAGTTCAGGATTTCTGGGACGTATTTTATAGAGTTCTTGAGTTTCAAATAAAATCTCATAAAACCACAGAAAACAAATTATTTTACGTGTTAACCATAAAAAACAAAACA
>NW_007578555.1:215147-219418 GCF_000690725.1 Stegastes partitus | reverse complement strand
AGCAGCGACCTCCAGCAGCTACTGGTTCTGATCCAGCAGCTACTGGTTCTGATCCAGCTGCTACTGGTTCTGATCCAGCTGCTCTGGAACCAGACCCGACTGTGGCCTTCAAACAAAGACCTGGACCACAGCAGCTCCAGACTCAGGAAGACGTGAGGAGACGAGCAGGAAGCTCCTGAAGCAGATTCTAGCGCTGAAGCTTCATCTTCAGAACAACACGACGTCAGCTGGCAGCGAGCCGGACCAGCGCCGCCCCAGATCAGTCCAACCGTTCACTCTGCAGACGGAGCTGTTCTGGCCTGAAACGCTTCGTCTGTCTGCAGCAGAACCACGTGTTCTGTTCTCGGTCACTGGCCGCTTTGCTTTAAGGTGCTGAACCTTTTATAAACCACCTGGATCTTGGGCTCCCCGGTACCGACCCATGATCAGGCTCTGGTCCCGATGCAGCGGTCGTGGGTTCGACTCCCGACCACAACCGGCCGCTGCAGGACTCTCCTCCCCCCTCCTGTCTCCCCCCACTGCTCTGATCAGTGAAGAACCGCTGACCCGTCCCACCACAAGAACATGTTTGATCAGAACATGTTTGATCAGAACACGTTTGATCAGAACACGTTTGATCAGAACACGCTGATGTTTGCTGTAAACTGTTCAGAAGCTTCACTCACACCAAAGAGGGAATTTCCTCGGAACCGGACCTCAGATGGAAGAAATCCTCGTTATCTGAGTGACTCAGTGAAACGCTTCCATCAGCTGTGGCAGAACTTTGGTTCTGATTTCTGCAGCCAGCGCTCCGCTTTGGACTCAGTTTCTTCCCTCTGACAGAACTTAAAGGTCAGACGACATAAACTCGCCCAGAAAGGATTCAGAATCATCCTGAAACCACTCAGCGTGTTGAAAATGACTAAAACCAGCAAGATGACAGCACGATGACCCAAAACAAGTCAAAGTGTGTCTGAAATAAAGGAAATGTGTCTAAAGTGACTGAACAAGTCCAGAAACACAAACTAAAACCCAAATAGTCCAAAATGACGACAGTAAGTCCAGAACAAGTCGGACTCGTGCCAACATGTCCGACGTTATGAGAACAAAGCATTTGTGTAGAACTACATGAAGGTTTCATAAATGACAGACTGGACTCTGAATCCGTCTGAAGTGACTCTAAACGTGTCACTGACTCTGATTTAACGAGTCAGCAGCTGTTCTATCAAAGACACACTCACATGAAGATCCTGTCAGACGTGGACCTGCTGCTGCCTTCTAGTCTGCCGTCAGTCTTTGGTTTGTTCAAACTGACTTCATTTAAAATGACAATGCAACAGTTTCTCCAGAACCGTCGGGTCAGCAGCTCAGTGACTCACCTTCCTCCTGGTCTTCGTCATCGAGGTCGCGGCCTCCACGAAGCTCCACAGCACAAAGAGCCTGCAGAGACGGAGAGCAGGAGGTGAGAACGGCGACACATTCACACAGCTGAACATCTGCAGCATGAATGAGCTCTTTAAGGTTGGTTCCATGAGCTCAGCCGGATCGGCAGAACCAGGCTGGAGCTGTGGCGGGTGCAGATGATCCGGTCTGTGGACTCCACAGGTGTCTGTGGGCTCAGAGGAGGAAGCTAAAGGTTCTGTTTCAATCAAGGTCCAACACAAACATCTCCATGAACCTGAGGAGGCCTGAGAACAAACCAGCATCTACAAACCACGAAAAGCTTCAAAGAACTCAGAGTTTGTCCAGAACGTTTGAAGAGTTCTGAAAAATTACAACAACTGGTCCAAGATGTGTCCGTGATCACTCAAACTGTCCAGAATTTCCATCAAACCCTGTCAGACTGGAGACAAACTGGCTCAGAATCATCTCAAACGTTCCCAGAACGACATGAACTCGTCCAAAAGGACAAATAAACGTACAGAACAACTCCCAGTTTGTCAGAAATAACTAAAACCTGCCAAGATGACCAAGAATTAGTCAAAAAGGATTCAAAGTGTCCAGAATGACAGCAGCTAAGTTCACCAGGGCTGGTCCATGAGCACAGAACCCGACCCGTCTCCGTCCAGAATGACCGACGGTGTTTTAAACGTGTTGAGGGAAACTACAGGCGTCTGGACTCACAGGAGCAGAACCAAAGCCTCTGTTTCCCTTCAAGGTCCAAATAAACATCTCCATGAACCTGTGGAAGTTCCCACAAACTTCCAGGTTCTAAACCTTGAAAACATCTCGTCAGCTTTCTGGCAGAAGTCAAATTTCACCCACAGAATTAAAAGCTGCGTCTCCGTCGTCCAAACGGTTCAACGTTAACTCAGAACTACAAAATAGAGTCAAAACTCGGGGCGCCGCTACAGCTCACCTGGTGGAGCCGGCGTCCCAGGTGCAGGGCTACAGTCCCCATGTGGAGGTCATGAGTTTGAATCCCACTCATGGCCCTGTCCCACATGTCCTCCCTCATTCTTCTCCCACTTTCCTGCTTCTCTCTCACTGATCAATAAAGGCCCAAAAAATAACTTTACAAAAAAAACAAACAAAGAGAGTCCAGGTTTGTCCTGATCCAGAACAACTGGTCAACAGTGATTCAGAATTCATCCAAGAACACAAAAACTGTCCACAGTGACTCAGATTCAGCCAGAAATGACAAACCCTCGACAACAGGACAGAACCGGGTCCAGAATGAGCCCAACTTTGTTCAAAGTGTCCCAGTTTGTCCAAAGAGACAAAAACTTTCCACGATCACTCCGGAGTCGTCCACAGTGACTCGGCTCTCCTCCAAATAACTCCACTGACCCACAGTGGGCTCAACATGACCCAAAGCTCGTCCAGAATAACTCACAGCCCGTCCACAATGACACCAACTCGGTCCAAAATGACTTCAACTCGGTCCAAACTCATAAAAACCGGATCAAAACGACACAGCGTGTGTCCACACCGACCCTAAAAGCTTCCACAGTGACAAAGAGAGATGGACCGGACCTCCAGTGTGTCCACAACGACCAGAACCGTCCAGTGACCACATCTGATGTTCAGACCTCCATTGGTGTTCTTCCACCAGATGTGAGGAACTCTGTGGGTCAGGAGCAGAACCACAGTGGGTTTTTTCCCTGCAGCTCCAGCAGCAGCCTGTTTCCAGCCTGAAGACTCGGTTCAACCCAACTAGCAAATATCCAGAACCATCCGAGCAGCTTCCCTTCAGCTGGTTCTGGGTTCTGGAGCAGCTTCGTGGAGGTGAAAGTGTCCCACGGTTCCTCCCACAGTCCCTCATTACTCGGCAGCCTCCAGAAAACTCGAGACAAGTGCAGCGAAACAAGTGGAACCTCCACATCTGTCGAGAACTGGACCCGGGCCGCCCAGAACCGACCGTCACCGCAGCCGCAGGCCACATGCGGCCCGGTAATTGGACCCTTCTGCCCAGTGCGGTGCACCGCGGCGGTCTGGGGAAGCTCCCCGCTCCAGACTGCTCAGTCCCCCGAAGAGCCAGACAAAGGTCCGACACAGAGCCGCTCAGGCCGAACTAACGACCCCCTACCCGCGTCCACGTTTCCGCGGCCGCTACTGTGGCACGTTGCAGAGTAAACTGAGCGGAGAGGCTCCCATCAGAACAGCCGCCCTGAGCACGAAACGGGGCCCCGGTGCTGGTCCTTCGGGCTGGACTCGGATCTGCTCGGCGCGCAGCGACCAGGACCCGCCGTGCGTAAAACCAAGAAAGAAGCAAAACACGTTTCCAAACAGCGTCCATGTGCCGCTCAGAGTTTTACCTGAACAGCAGACCGAGCCGCATGCTGCCAGCGTCCGCTCCGCTCCCGATCCCGGTCCGGTTCCTTTTCCTCAGAATCGCGGTGAAGACTCCTCCGGTCCGCTCCGCGCTGCTCCGTCCGTCGCCGTCCTCCTGTCACCGAGGCTCTGCGCGGCGGGGAGGGCTCCGTGTTTTTCTCTCCTCCTTTCGCTCGACAACTTTTTTTTTTTTTGGGTCCTTATTATAAACTGGTGTGACGCCTGGCAGCCGGGGGGCGCTGGGGGAGGAGGGGGAGGAGGGGGGAGACAGGAGACACAAAATGGACAGATTACACAACTCCGTGCCTCTGGTTCACACGCACGAACCCGCACGCTCTGCGGGCCCGAGCTGAGCTGTAATAACTCTCAGAGCCGCTTTCTTAGTTGCACAATCCGACGTAAGAATGCTCCATTGTGCTGAATCCCACTGATCAGGAGCAACGATAAACTCATCTGCAGCGAGACGTGGGCCAACACAAACACCAACAACCCGCCACAGCACCGCTCCTCTGGCGAGC
>NW_007578555.1:207804-209962 GCF_000690725.1 Stegastes partitus | reverse complement strand
GTCCCAAACGATTTAAAGGCAGACGACGTGTGGATAATTAGGAACATTGTGGTATTTTCTGAACCTCTGCGCTGCGTGTTGGATCTGGTTTGGATCTGTGGTGTCTCTGAGCGCCTCAGGGCTGGGCATAGCTGCATGACACATGATTAAAAACACCATCATGAGGAGCAGGGAGAGGAAGGAGAAGACGTGAAGGCAGAGTGAGGAGGATCCGTCCTCTGGTTTAGAGGAGAACATCAGAGGAGCGGTCCTGGAGCCTGGTCATGGAGAGGAAACGTGGTGGGAACATGGAGGAGGGCGTGTTCGTTAAGGCTCCGGGGAAACGCTGCTGCTGCTTTTCTTGGACGACGTGGACGATGGTGAAGGAGATCAGCGGCTTCAAAGCCACAAACGAACCACATCACAGAGCAGGACGGAGATCGGATCAGAGCCGATGTAAGAGGCGTGAAGGGAAAGATGAGGCTGATTCCAGGCTGCAGCAGACGGGGCGTGTTGCTGTGACCGGCGGATATCTGAGGTCCATCAGCGTCCATGGTTAGCAGAGCTCAGAGCTGTGGCCCCCAACAGGCCTCTGGGCCGACCTCAGGACCTCCAAGAGGTCCAGTAAAGGTCCACCACGACTGAACCGTCTCATCATGAACAACCCGGCATAAAAATGTCAAAAAATATGTGACCAGTGACTAAATGTGTGCAAAATGGCACCAAAGTTTAAAAAAAAAACCCCAAAAGACTCCAAATTTGATCAGAACGACTCAAAGTTTGGCTGAATTTACTCAAAGAACGTTAAAAAATGACTCAGAACTTGTCCAACAGAAACTGTCCAGAAATGACATAAACTGGTCCAAGAGCACGAGATGTTTCTAAAGAGAAGCAGAAGAACGAATGAATAATGCTGTTGAAAATGACTCAGAAATGGTCCAGAATGAAGAAAAGCTGCTCAAATGTCTCTAAATGTGTCCAAAAAAGGTCACCAGNAATGACTCAAAACTTCCTGAAGCGACTCAGAAATGTTCCAGAATGATGATATTTGCTGAAAATGACCCAAACATCGTCCAGCACGTCCTGAACAGTCTGAATGGTGGAAAGCTGTTGGAAATGTTTCAGCATTCGTCCAAAGTGGCTCCAATTGATCCCGTTTTACTCAGAAACTGTCACTTCTGACTAAAGTTCCTAAAACAACACACGGTTCTCCAAAAACTCAGAATGTCTCCAGAATGACTTCAAAAGTGTTGGAGTCCAACCTGCACTGGTCAGAAGGATTCATGAGACGTCCACATGGACTCAATCTGTCCAACATTTCTCCCCATGAGTCGAAAATGTCTCAGAAATAGTTGAAAATGACTCAGAGTGTTCAGAAAGACTCAAACTGTCTATAATGAGAAAACTATTAAAAGGCCTCCGAACGCTTCTAAACCAGTTCAAACCCGTCCAGAGTTGTTTGATGAACTCACCTGCAGCAGAGACTCGATGGAGGCACGAGACACAAACACAACGTTACACAAGTTCTGATCCGACTGGTTCATGTTTCAGTTTAATGAAGCTGATCTGAACTCGCTGGGTTCTGCTTCACGTCCTCAACCTCTGAGTCTGGGTCATATTACCACAGCAGGTCATTTTAATTTACTCTATTATTATTATTATTATTATTATTATTATTATTATTATTATTGTTATTATTATTGTTAGATTTTTAAATACATTTTTGTTTTCTTTATATTTTTTATTCTCTTTGCTATTTGATATAATCAGTAAAAATAAAACTGCAGATCAACCAAGAGCTCAGGTCTTAGGAGGTTAAAGTCGACACAAACATCTCTCCTGCTCTGCTTGATGTGAACTCTGCTCAGCTTCTCCTCAAACACGCGTTGAGCCTGATGAAGCTCTTTCATATCCATCTGCAGCTCTGCAGGCCTCAGAGGACGGCACAGAGACTCAGCACGGCTCCTCAGGAGGTCTGATGAGGTTCTCAGGAGGCTGAAACACGCAACAGGCTTCTCATGTGACGCCCTGAACTGTACGGTGGAAATGAAATGGTTTCAGTCTGACCGATCCTGAGAAGATCAACAGTTGTCCTCCTGACTCGGGAACATGAGCGAGGAGAACCGATTCCTCCTCAGAGCCCCGAGCCGTCGCTGAGCATCAGTTCTCTTCACTGTTG
>NW_007578555.1:187393-205044 GCF_000690725.1 Stegastes partitus | reverse complement strand
AGGAAGCCGGAGAACCCGGAGAGAACCCACGCTGCACGGGGAGAACATGGAGACTCCACGCAGGAAGATCCCGGGTGTCCTCACCGGGACGCCAACCGGCGACCTTCTAGCTGTGAGGCCACGGTGCTAACCACTGAGACACCTGCAGCACTAAATGAAACGTGAACATATGTTAGAAAAACCTGGCATTCTGCCTCAAAAATGATCAAAAATGACCTAAAAATGTTTTGTTTTACTTTTTTAAAATTTGGAACAAAGAAGGTGTGTCCTGGAGCCTGACTGAGGCCTGTTTGCCCTAAATGACGAAAAGTTTGTTCAAATTTCAAAAACGTGACTAAAATAACAGCAACGTGTCTAAAACGACTGAAGATGAATCCTGACCATACACGACCCACTGGGCTCCTCCACGGCTGTCGGCCTCCCAGCGCCACGCTCCAGCGACCGCAGGCCCTGATTAGCAACATGTCGGCCTGTTTGTGTGCAGGGCGGTCTGAGCGGGTCTGGTGCTGGTCTCGGCCGGCTGATCAGAGCTGCAGGTCCCTGTGGGGGCCGTAAATCACCACAAACACTTCTTGCATGCACTCACGCCCTGAATCCAGAGAACATGGTCCCGCCTCGGCCTCGGGCCGCGACGCCGCAGCCCAGAACCCTTTAATGACGCAGCTGATGAGGCCTGCAGGCTTCTGCAGCTCGGAGCGTCGGGAGAAGCTGCAGGAGGCGGAACCAGGTCAGAGACAAGCTGCAGCAAGGCGGGCCTCGGGTTCATCGCTGTCAGAACCTGATTTATAGGAACTCTGTCTGACCAGCAGCACTGGAAACTACTTGAAGAAGCCCCGGAGACAGAGAGGCGCTGGAGAGAGACGTTTAGGACCAAGTGACAGGAAGTCATCCAAAAAATAATCAAACTAAACACAGTTTGGTCAAAACAACTGAATGAGTCCATCGTGACATGGACCCGTCTGAAAGAACCAAAACCCGTTCAAGATGACTTAAAACATGCTGAAATGACTCAGTCCTGCAGATAAAGACCCCAGAAGTGTATTTCTGTGTGGTTTGGGTGATTTTTTAACTGGCAGAACTCATTCAGTCCAATTTGACTCAAAAATTCTCCATAAATAATAAATTAGGAGAAAAAAGACTCAAAACTTGTTCAGAGTGACTCAAACAGTGTTGGACTGACTCAGTCTGGCCCATGAAGATCAAAATGACCCAAAAACACGAAGACACCAGCGGAGTTCTGCTCATGTAGTCTGAGCTGAAACAGAGCCGGACCAGTCGGGCCTCCAGCAGCTCGTCTGTGTCCAAACCTGATTTATAGGAACTTCCCGTCTCACCAGCAGGTTTCTTCTGACTGGGAACAACTTCACGTCCCAGCACTCACTGAAACATGGTGTTAGAGAAGTTCATGGTGATCTGAACTACTTCTATGTTCATATGGGTTTTAGGAAAAGTCCAAAATGATTCAAGTCTCTGAGAAGCAGCAGCTTCTTCATCATTCAAAATGCTCCTGCTCATCTCCAACATGTTCTCGAAGGTTCTAATGAACTGAGATCAGTTCTCCAGCTGCTGACAGCAGACTAACATCTACCGTTCAGGACAACTGACGGACAGCATCAGGGACTGATTCATCAACCGGCTGTAAACAAGAAACAAGAGTCAGGCGTTGAGCTGCAGATGTTCATCAGACGTCTGAGAATATTTTCACATTTCAACTAAAAATGTCTCAAATCAAGAAATCCTTCAAATTGTGGTGCTTTTTTATTTTTTGAGGAAACGTAGCTTTTGTCTGATTCCAGATGCTCCTGGTGGTTCGTACAGACCCAAACGGAGAACCAGGACAATTAGTCAGACAAGTCGGCGCTCGCTCGGTTCCACCAATCAGGATCCAGATCAAAGCTCTGGAAGGAGGCAGAACCAGCCGCCGTCTACACAGGAGATCCAGTCCCTGAAGACCAGAGCAGAGAGCAGACCGAGGGCCGGGAACAGGAAGTCCGAGGTGCTCTAATGAGGAGCTGCCAGCGTCAGCGCCAGACGAGGTTGGCTCGGTCGGCCCGGTCGGCCCGGTCGGCCCTAATTGGCTGAGCAAACTGCTGAAATCGCCTTGTTCCAATTAGAGCCACAAAGAGCCACTGTTGTCCATTCAGAGGAGCCGCTGGGCCGCGTCCCAACACACAACAACAACAAACAACAGGTTCATGTCTGCCTGGACCGGGACCTACGTTTGGCCTAAAGCAGCCGGGACCGGAGCTCTGCTGAGGTCCGGTCTGGTCCGGTCCAGTCGGTTAGAGACGGATCTCTGCTCTTCCAGGAAACACTTCATCTGATGCGAAGCGTCACTGAGGAGTCCAGCAGCTCTCAGGCCACATGACACATCCAGACCCTCTGAGTTCTGGTTCTGCCGGGACCACGTGACTGGAGAACAAAGGCCACAGTGGGTCTGTCAGTGAACCTACCACGAGCCCGACAGCAGTAGAGGAGACACACCAGATTGTTCTGTAACATTCTGGTGTTTTTTTCTAAATGCATGTAGATGGAGACCAGCTCCACCTGCTGCTGCCTCAGAGACCAGTCGTGGTGTCACAGATCTTCACATCAGAACCACAACGCCGGTCTGTGAGGAGGCCTTCATCGTCTGACGAACACTGAGCCTGAACCCAACACATTTGCATTTCATCAGATCACAGCATCATCAAGCTCCAACCAGGTGAGCTCAGGAACACCTCCCACCGCCTGGAGGGACACTCCTGTTTGTTTACCAGATCAACATCTCAGACAAGTTGAGCTTCACACTTTAACTCAACAAACAGGAGGTGATGGTGACCTTTGGGCAGAAGCTGGAGGTGTTCTGTCCTGTTCATCTCCTGGTAGTCCTCAGATGTTTCTGCATCTCCTGTGACCTGAACACATTTCATCACCAACCAGTTTGGTTCCAGCTTACAGTTGTTGTTGTTGTTGCGACACATCACATGCGCTCCGTCAGAACCAGCAGCTACAGAAGCGTGTCCACATCTACAGACGTGATGCCACCCTGGCTGCTGGCAGGCCGTTATGAAACAGCCTGAACCTCATCCACTCCCTCCCTCCGTCCTCTCAGCCGCTCACAGGTTCAGTTTCCCCCAAAAACAAGCTGAGGTCAAACTTCTCCTGCTGCTGCTGCTGCACAGAGACTCAGAACATTCAGCGGATCAGTGAAGTCATACGATGAGTTCAGGGACTGTAGGACAGCTGTACATCCAGGGATCAGGTTTACAGCTTCTACATGTGGCCAGTTTGCTTTTCAAACCTTTTAAGTTTAAAAAAAGCCTGATTGTGTCTTTATTGAATGACGAAGTCTTTACTGGTTGACTTTGAGGTGCAGACGATCTTCAGATGATCTTTTGGGTTCTTTCACGTCTGGTTCTGTTTGTTCTTGAATTCAAAGCTCTCTGCTGTTCTGCTCCTCGGAGGTCTCTGGCTGCAGATTTACGGTTCTCCTGCCTCCAGGTTCCTTCGGTCTGTGAGCTGCAGCGCTGACGGATCGTATCGCAGTGTTGGCACAGAGTCCGGCAGCAAAATCCAGAACCGGCGCCGCCCATAAAACCAGGACAGAGACGGCAGTAAACATCAGAACCTACCAAACGGCCCGAGGGTCGACGTGACCTCTGACCTCCCTCCAACCTGGAACTCCTCCTGCGTCTGGCAGCCAATCAGCAGGTCGCTGCAACAATACACCCAGCGGAGGCTCCTGATTGGACGGCTGGCTGCTGCCTGTAGGTAGCAGGATGGAAACCAGGTCAGCATAGCAGGCATAGTTTGGACCGGGGCGAAGCCCAACCAGGCTGAAGCTCCTGTCTGCTGCTCGCTGAGTGCAGCAGCATCCACAGCGTTAGGTTACACCGAGAGGAAGAACAGAACAGAACCGGACCCAAGGAGCAGCCAGATCCAATGAGCCAGAAACTGGTTCTGGATCCAGAAAGGTTCCTGGAAGTCAGACGGGAGGCGTTGAGGCGGTTTGGGTGGTCGAGGCTCCGCTGAATAAATCAGTGTTCAATGAAACACAAGAGAACGGGTCGAGCTGCACCAGAACTCTGCTCTGTGGTAAATGAGAGTGTCGGTGCTGTTACACTGATCAGAACTTTTATCAGAACTTTAATCAGAACTTTAATCAGAACTTTAACCATTTTCACTGCACCGTCTGAAAACGAACAAAATGTTCTGATTGATGAAAGAACAACAGAGAACCAGTTAGAACCAGTTAGAACCAGTTAGAACCGGTTAGAATCAGAACCAGATCTAAAAATACAACATTATTAAATTATTATTAAATAAAAGCAATAAAACGTTAATCAGCTGCAAAAAGACGACATCGGATCAGATCCAGTCTGTTGGACTTCTACTGCTTCTACTCATCCTGGAATACTTCACCTCCTGCTGCAGTACTGCAGTACTTCTACTGCTGATAGTTCAATACTACAGTACTTCTACTGCTGATAGTTCAATACTACAGTACTTCTACTGCTGATAGTTCAATACTACAGTACTTTTACTGCTGATAGTTCAATACTACAGTACTTTTACTGCTGATAGTTCAATACTACAGTACTTTTACTGCTGACACTTTAAGACAAGAGACCTTTGACTACAAATACTTGCGTACTACAATACTTTTATTGCTGATACTTCAACATTACAGGACTATTACTGGTACTACTTTAGTACTAAAGTACGCTTACTGCCAATACTAAGAGAGAGTCTTCTTCCTGAAGGGGGCGGGGCAGCAACAGGAGGTCATGTGAACAGTATGGGGCGTGGTCAAGTGTAGGGGGCGGGGCCAGCAGCAGCTAATTTAAAGCGACAGACACTGAAGCCGCCAGAACCAGACTGAACCAGGTCTGTAGAGTTTTAGCTGAAAACCTGACACAGATTTCCTGGACATTCCTGGGACATGAGAGACTTCTGTTCATTTGCTGTAAAGAGCCAAATTATTGGAGCTAAAAGCCTCGACTCTGGATCGGCTCCAGCCGAGGATCTAAATCTGTCGGCGGTTCTGTGTAGCTTCAGGCCCAGACGAGCCTTAAAAGTGAAACCCTGGAATCAAAGCGAACACGGAGCCGATGGAGGGCGGCCAGGACCTGATGGGAATCTGAGAGCTCCTATCTGCATGAAAACACTGAGCGCAGCGTCCAGAGGAGCCGCTGATATTCCCTCAGCTGCTCATTTACGATGCGCTGTGCAAACATGGACACGCTGAAGGTCTGAGCAGCTGAGCAGGAACACTGAGGCCTGGACGCTGAGACCAGGCTGAAGGCTGAGGAGAGGTCAGCCGGGTCCGGACAGAGCTTTTGTTTTCAGTGGCTCCGCTCTGTGCAGCCTACAGTCTACCCTTCGCTCTGAAACACTCCGACGCAGAGCATGAACAACACACTCGGTATTTATAGCGACGAGGGGAGGAGGGAGGCGGCTGGGCCTCGCCGGGCCTATTTCTGGACTCTGCTGCTCCATCACTCAGCCTGACAGCTCCGCGCCGGTACCAACAATGCTCAGCGGCCTGTTTATCTTCCTGCGGCCGGGTCGCCAGCTCCAGGAAAGCTGCACTTCCAGGACGGCTCTGATCCAAACACTGTCACTCTGTGACCTCACAGTCACTTTATCTGACCTGCTTCCTGCTCAGAACCGGGCCTCGGATCTGCTGGAACCGTGTTTACATCAGAGTCCTGATGGTTCAAACGGATCCAGGCTTTGATTGTGTTCAGAGTTCTGGGTTCTTGGCTCCTCTTAGTTACGTTTATTTGATTTTTTTAAAGATGTTTTTTGGCCTTTATTAGGAAGGACAGAGAGGCAGACAGGAAAGTGCAGCAAAGGTTCATGAGCGGGACTCGAACCCATGACCACTGTGTTGGGGACAGCAGCTCAACCAGGTGAGCTGTAGCCCCGCCCCTTAGTTACGTTTATGAAGAAACACTGTGTGGCTAAAGGTTAGCCTTTGAAAAACTACTTTTGTTGAGTTTAGGCACCAGAATCTACGTGATCAGGTCCAGGCCCTCGAGCTGTGTGGTTAAGTTTAGACAAAAAACGACTTGGTTAAGTTATTTGGTGAAGTTTGGTCATGAAAGGTTCTCGGGTTAAAACTGAAACGACTGCGATTCATTTTCAGCACCAAAGTTATTTCATTTCAGGTTTGAAATGACTTCCGCTCATTTTAGGCATCAAAACTACTTTGGTTCAGTTCATAAGTAACTGGTGAAGTTGAGCACCATAGCTACTTAGTCAGGACGAGGCACCAGAACCATACGGGTTGGGTTTAGGTTACAGAACTAACTGGTTACATTTAAACACCAAAAACTACTTGGTTAAGTTCAGTTAGGGCACAAAAACTATTTGGTAAGGTTTAGACTATTTAGCTAGGGGCAGTAGAACTCCATGGGTTTGGTTTAGTTATTTGGTTCACTTTAGATGTTAAAACTACTCGGTTAAGTCCAAGAACCAAAACCTACACAGTACGGGATCAGGTTTAGGTTGAGACTACTTGGTTACATCCAGACAACACCTCTACACCCGCTGAGTTCCCTGCTGGTTACATTTAGGAACCAGAACTATGATTTACTCGACTTAGTTATGTTTGACCACATAAACCACTCAGTTAGGATCATTCAGCAAAGTGACTTTGGTGAAGTTCAACACTCAGACCAGCTGGTTGGGTTCAGACACCAAGAGGGCACAAAGTGGGTCACTGGAGGTAAAACTACCAGGTCGGGTTAGAGAAGGATCAGCATTGGTTGAAACACTTGCTGTCGCTGTGTTTACTGCCGATAAGCTCCAGCAGGAGGTCACCAGGTTGGTTTCAGGCTCTGCTTTTCCTGATCTTATTGATCTTCAGGAGGGCGACCCGCTGACCTGCTTCTGGACGCCTGGACTGGTTTAATCCTTCAGGAAAGTCTGCAGAAAAACCACAGAAAGCATCAGAAGTCTGCATCTGAGCCCTAAACGGTCACAAACCTCAAAGTCTGAGAGCGTGAAGGTTGGACCGGACCAAACTACCTCCAGGGAACCAGCGGGGAGGGTTGGTGGAAACCATCCAAACCAAACTTTGTGTAAACGACTCGACGTCAGCAGCTGATTGAGAAAGTCTGTGTTCAGGAGGTTTCTGTGGAGGTCTACGCTCATCGGCCGGCGCTGCAGATCTCCATCACTGCCATCGGGAATGAACTCTTTATTGTCTCGTAATAAGAAGCTGCTCCGTGAACTGGCCCCACAGCAGCTTTCTCTCTTTTTGGTTAAGTCCCTTCAGCTAAAAATAATTTCCTCTGAACTCTGAGTGACTCGGGCAGCCGAATGAAGGATGGCTTTGTGTGTGATAGCGGGCTGGAGGGAGGCCGATACTGGTATCTGGAGCAGATTGGAGGAGTGTTTACTGGAGCTAATGGTGTGTGTCATCGCTACGCAACTACTGGGCGATGTTGGCCGGTGGCTCTGGGGCGCGACCACAGCTTGGACTGAAGTCTGCAGCAGAGAGAGAAACACAGAACTGTAACGATGTCATGATCCGTTAACGTGCTGACTGCTCTCTGAACACCTCCGTCTGTTCATCAGAGTCAGAACATGTTAAAGGTCCCGTCAGTCCAACAACCATGTGGAGTTTTGGGCGACCCGGTAGCTCAACCGGATAAGACGGCGACCCGTAAACAGGCTGTAGTCCCCGACGCCGAGGTCAGGAGTTCAAATCCCGCTGCAGGGCTCGCCCCCCTTTCCTGTCTCGCTCCTCTCTATGAAAAATAATACAGGTAAAAATGATTTAAAAAATAACGATGCTGAGTTTTGCTGCTGTAGAAGACGGAGGAAAAAAGAAGGAAAGTATCTGGTCTGTTGTTTGAATGATGAATCCGAGGCTTCAGGATGATGTGAAGTGAAGAGAACGAAGTCAAACTGCTCGAGACAAACAGAAAACTGCAGAGAAGTCCATCCGACAGAACATTTCTGGCTTTGGGGAGTTATTTTATTTTAACAGAAACGGTGAAAAGGAAGATTTGGCTAAAAAAGAAATTAGTTGGATGGAAATATCTCAGCTACAGATGAGACAGGGTCACAGACAGACTGACTTTCTGTTTCCTGTCCGCTACGAAACCACCACCGTCATCCTGGAGCCACTCGTTCTCTCCAAATAAACTTATATTATATTATATTATATTATATACGTTATAGAAGAACTATTTTCTGCAGCCTGACTTTGTGAAGAGTGATAACCACTAAATGTTAGTTTCCTAGCATGCTAAGCTAAGATGCTAAATATGGAGCCGATGTTGGCGTTGAATTTTTTTACATTTTTGAATCAGAGCTGCTCGAGTCTTGTTCAGTTAAATTATTTGTTTTTATTTTGAACTAATTTGTCTCCTCACAGTGAAGAAACTAGAACATGACAGAGACCCAGTAGTACTCCCTTTGAGAAGAACGAAGTCGCTGTAACAGAACCAGGCCCAGACGTCTGTGTGGACCGGTCGGGTTGACGGTGGAGGAGGTCCAGGTCCAGAGAAACCTGCAGAGAAGATGAAGCCCAGACTACAGCAGAGAGAGGACACAGCGTCAGAATATAAACGTATGAGAGTCGAGCAGCTCAGTGCATCGTGGGAAGTTCCAGGTTCTGTCGTGAAATGCCACATCAGAACCACGACTTGTTCTCCTGTGTACTAACACGTGTAGAATTCAACATCACATGACATTTATATTTCTGTTACCCGTTTGTCTACGGTTTGGTGAAGTTCTCGTCTTCCAGGCGGCTAAAGATGCTCATCAGTGAACAACAGATTAAATAAGCTGTTAACGGCCCAGTCAGAGGGAAGGTTCTGTGACTGCCGACCACAGATCCAGTCTTCTAACAAACTATCAGTAACGTCTGTTCAGTTTTACTCAAACGGACTTTTTCTGTGTCACTCGGTCCTCTCCACCACCAGGTCTGATTTAGTCTGAAGCGTCTGCTTTCGTCCAGTCGACTCGCTGGAACGACCAAACGGACTCCTGTGTGAAAGAGAAGAACTGAACGACACCGGCAGTGTTTAGAGTTCTGTTCAGGAGAATAAAGTCAGTCTGGGTGCTTTTAAAGTTGAAGTTCTTGACATGAACACGACCAAAGAACAAGTCCACCGCCCCCCTAGAATCGGGCCTGAAGTCGACCTGCTTTAAACTCTTCTGTCAGAACCTCGGTCTGGTTCAGATTTACTGACTTTACAGATTCAAGATGCTGATGTGACGCTCGTTAAACCTGAGCTTGTTTAAACCGGACTTTCCTTCTCTACCTGCTGCACAGCCTGTTTTCAGGCGTCTGTTTCTGTGCTTTGGTCCAGTCGACCCGGGTTATCGTCAGCGAGCCGACGCCTCCGTTCACCTCCGTGTCACTGTTGTGACTGATGTCTTTTCCATCCTGCTGCCTTCTCGCAATTAAAGAGGAAGAACTCAATCCCTGTGACCTGGACCTTGACTGGGCTGTTTCCACTAAACACACATGAAAACACACAGCGGCCCGACCCAGCTGCTCCGGCTCCTATTTTAGTCAGATCCCTCCTGTCCTCCGTTCCTCAGGCTTTTAAAGGTATGCTGCTTCCTGCTCGCCTTATGTAAGCAGCGGTTTGCATATTTAATGGCTTTGAGTGAACAAACTGAATCCATCCTGATCTTTAAACAGCCTTAAATCTCTGCGTTGTGCTTTTTAGGACGCAGACTCGTCAGCGAGCTCCATGAAAGGACAGAAACGAGGATGTTTTGTAGATTTTTATTAGCGTTTTCAGCAAAAAGTCTCTCAGAACTCCTCCTGGTTGCTCCGGGAGTCTCTGAGCTCGGTGAGCGCCGCCAGAACCTCCTCTGTCGGCCTCCGGCCCAACTGCTGCCCTCCTCGGCTCCTCACGTTCACCGAGCCGCCGTCGCGCTCCTGATCCCCCACCACTGCACAAAACACACATACGCACACACACACACACACATATACACACACGCACACACACACACACACATATACACACACACACACACATATACACACACACACACACACACACACACGCACGCACACACACCACACACACACATACACACACACGCACGCGCACGCACGCACACACACCACACACACACCACAACACACACACACCACAACACAACACACACACACACACACATTACTAAAACAATAAAACAACAATAACTAAATCTGAGCTTTAAACTGTGATGTCTCATCGAAATCATTTGAAGTTTTACAAAACGTATGTTTGTACGAAACAGATTCTGAAAAAATAATAAAAATAATTATTTGCTTTTGGGCACAACCAGGAAACAAGAACAGACTGAGCTGTGACCAGAAACACATTTTAAAAATCACTAAAAAATACAATCTTAAAAAAAGTCAGAAACTGCAAAATAAAACAAAAAATTATCAGATGTTTGACTTTCTGACGGTCCTTGAACGCATCATTTGTGACTTCATCTGCAAAAACAAACAGATCTAAGCTTGAAATGTTAAAAAATGATGTTTCTCGTTTAGGAATCTAAACAAGATTTATTTATTTTTGCCTATTTCTATCCATCTATATATATATATATATTATTTCTTGTGTGTTTTATTCTTTATTCTTATTCATCTTATTATTCTTGTTTCTGTGTGGAACAGGTGCTCAACACCTTTCACTGCGTGTTCTACCAGGTAGAACTGTGTTTGTGACCAATAAAGGCCTGAAATCCTGAATCCTGAAGCCGTTTGCCCGAAACTAACTCCATAAAAACTTAAAAATTCTTAATAAGTAAGTGAGAAACGATGACGGACTCGGCTGTGACCAACGGCTGCACGATGAAAAATTTTAAAAAAGAAGGAAAAAAAAAGGGAAGAACGTGAGTCTACCGACAGACGTCTGAGGACGATGGTCAGAACCAGAGCAGAACCGGAGCAGAACCGGAGCAGAACCGGAGCACAACGACTTTATAACTAGTGAAAAACGAGTCCACGGTGAGGAGACGTGTGTTGGGAGGGTTCAGCAGCGCCACTTATTCATCTTTACCAAATATGTAGTTGTACTGGGCCAGCTGAGCCGAGCGGATCTTCTTGTTTAAGGTGGCTCCCTGGTCGTCGCTCAGATCCACCATGAAGCCGGCCTGGTGGAACCGCTGGACCACCTTAACACAGAGAGCCCCTTCAGATTAGATCTGGGATGTGCCGCTCGCAACCAAGGAGCAAATGAATCACGACAGGAAGATAAGGAGTCAGAAGAAGGTCCGCCGTGAGGCAGCTCACCTGGCGGCCGTACGCCTCGCTGCTGCCCCCTACTGGAATGACGCAGATCTGAGCCGGAGACAGCCACAGAGGCCTGCAGGGCAGAGACAGCGTCAGCCAGAACCAACACAACCTGACTCTCAGGACTTTCTCTGCTCACCATCTCCCTCCGAAGTTCTCGGCCAGGATGGCGATCATCCTCTCCAGTGATCCCAGCACCGCTCTGTGGATCATCACCGGGCGGCGCTGCTGTCCGTCCCGCCTGGCAAGGAACCACAGAAATGGGTCAGACTATAGATCATCATCGTTTAACGGAGACACTGTAGAGCTGAAGGGCTCTCACAGTAGACGGTTTATTTTAGTTCATACTGATAATTACTGATGTTTATTTGTTTATTTTCTATAAAAACTCTCAGAACAAACGCTGATCTGGACTTAGTGAGATTCTAGTCAGATTTACTGAGAAAATCTGGTTTCAGCTTCTTCAGTGAGTGTGTTCTGGTTTCCTTCCTCTGACAGTAAACTGAAGGTCGTTGGACTGAACCAGACGTCTGAGGAACGTCTGATCCACGTTTTATAAACCAAACAATTGATCGATTAAAACAGAAAACAATAAAACTGAAATAACGCCTCATGGTGTCCAAACCGCCCGGATTCAAACCGAGTTGTGTCGACAGATTACTGGAGGACAGAAAGCTGCTCCAAAGATTAAATATTTGGCTCTTGACAAATCAAACACTTGCTTTCTTGTTCTCAGATCTACGGCGGATTTTCAGATGTTTCCACTGGTTTCTCTGGTTTCAGACCAGTTTTAGGGGAACAACACTGAGGACGTTCACCAACAGATGATTCTAGAAACACCTGAAGATCAACCACCAGACTGAACGGTTTGACAGCTGGAGGCCGAGCGTAAAACAAACCGGATCTCTCTTTACTTCCGTGTTCAGAACTTGTGCAGCTTCATGTTTCAGGACGTCACCGCGTGTCCTCTGGTTTCTGAGGGTTCCATCTGCTCTCAGAAACTCCTCCAACACCTTCTGATCACTTATGTTTATGCACATTTCAAGAGAACGTTAATGCAAAACTCAAGAGAAGCTTTTTGTGAAGAGTTGATGACGGAAACAGCTCTACTGGATCAGAACCGAACTCGTGGGTCACGTGACTGATCAGGATGTACACTGGAAGCCATCCTGAGGACCTCTTCTCTTTACTCTGTCTCCTGCTCAGTCTGTGAGAGCGAGTGCAGCCCACAGCGCCCCCTGCTGCCACTCACTCCCTTTTCTTTCTCCTGTTGCCAGAGTTAATGTCATTTGGCAGCTATGTGGAGGGAAGGAGGGCAGAAGAACCCGAGGCAGAGATTTACAGCAGAAACAGGGAGTGTGCTGCTGTGATCCAATAAGGGACGAATCTCTGATCAAACCAGCTTCTGTCAAGTGGTTCCATCTGATCTGCAGGAGTTTATCTCTAGAAGCCCGAGTCCACGCGACCAGGAACGTTCACGACTCACCCGACGAACTGAAGGTCGAAGCGGATCGGCAGCTGGAAGTCCAGCTGGATGGTGGCGCACTGGTGCTGCCGGCCGATGGCGTCTTTGATCTGGATGTCGATCTGAGGGAACATGAGTTACTGTCAGGCTGCAGCCAGCATCTACAAACGAGCATTTCTGTGGATTTAGGAGATGCTGACGGCCTGATTGTGGCCGACGCGCCCTCGCTGGAGGAATGCTGTTGCACAAAAAGGAAAACCGAGGTCATCCCGAGTCGGGATGGTTCCGGTTTGATACCAGAACCACTAAAAATATTCCATGAATTAGAGTTTAGTTTTTACTGGTGTGAATGAGGAGCAGAAGGTTTCTCTGCAGACGTTGGTGTGACTTTAAGCTGCGACACAACAAACTGACTGGAGGTCAAGAAACAGACGAGCTCATAAATGAATAGAACGTTCAACCTGTGAACCCAGAAACCCACCAGCAGCTCAGTCATCTGTAAAAAAACAGTCATCAATTAAAAATCACCAAAATGTCACAATTCATCAAAACCACAAACTGAATAAATAAAGTCAGATTTTCAACTTCCAGACGGTTCTTGAACTCATCGTGTCCGTCGGCTCCTCCACTGGTCAAACTAACCAACTCTAAAACGATGATATTTCATAAAACCATCCGATTAAACGTCTCAGTTCTAAAACGTGAGCCGTTGTCATGACCTAGGTTCTGTAAAAACTAATTTATTTGTGCTGCTCAGTTTATTAAAATGTAAAATGTGTCAAGTTTGTGAACTTTGGATCGACTCCAACAAGCTGCCTCCCCCTGTTCTGGTCTCTATGCTAAGCTAAGCTAAGCTAAGCTAAGCTAAGCTAAGCTAAGCTAACTAGCCCCTGGCTGCAGCTGCATATTAATGAGTATTTATGATGATGAACAGACTGGAGGGAGCACTCCAGGTGTTCTCGCTGCTGATGACCAGCATCTAAACCCGCCACCTCGGCACCACGCGACCCGCTGACTGACCTTCGGTCCGTAGAACGCTCCATCTCCCGGGTTCAGCTCCCAGCGCTCGCCGAACTGCTGCAGACCTCGTTCCAGCTGCTGCTCACACAGAAACAGAAACAAAGCAGTGAGAGAAGCCAAAAGGAGCTCCTCAGAGCGCATCAGGAGCTCCATGCTGGTCCTCAGACATGGACCAACATGGACCAGCATGGACCAGCATGGACCAACATGGACCAACATGGACGTAGATGGAGGTACATGGACCAACATGGACCAACATGGAGGTACATGGACATAGATGGAGGTACATGGAGGTACATGGAGGTACATGGACCAACATGGACGTAGATGGAGGTAGATGGACGTAGATGGAGGTACGTGGCCACATCATCACAGTCTCACCAATGAAAGCAGAATTCTTTGTTTGTTGCAGAATCTGATTTGTTTTAATGGTTTCATTGCAGATCTCTGACTTGTAGGAACAAAAGCAATTTTTGAAGAAATGAAATGATTCCGGCTCAGATTTGGACGACTGGTTGTCAGACATGATTCATCTGAGGATCTTCAGAAGGTTGGAGCTCTGATGATTCTGTTTTCTGACTGAAACATGTTTTTACTAACATGTGGCCGGCTTTAGGGTTCATTTATTCAAACATTGACTCCGTGATCGTGACAGGATTGTTTTGATTTTTCAGACATGCCAAAAGATTTCTTTCCTTTTTGCTGCATCAGCGACAGTTCTTGCTTTGTGCTGCCTGCAGTTCACCTGCAAACAGCTGATGGCTCTCAGGTGTGCCAGGAGCTCACAGGTTTTAGTGTTTTTGCAGAACCTGTTTGGCTCCAATGATTCATTTTTGGCATATTTTTAAATGAAGTGGTTTTAATGAAACATGAAGATCTTCAGCTTTGATGTGGTTCTGTTTCTTCAGTGGGTCGCTCTGATAAATGGGCCTGTTTTGGTGCTTTTTCTTGTCTCTACACCTTTAACAGCAGAACAGGGATGAGGTTCTGACTGGGTGCTCACCTGCTCAGCGTCGTCCCACTGCTCGGCCTCCCCGAGGCACGGCGTCGGCCGGGTCGACAGCAGGCAGTGGAAGGAAAACCCGAAGACCCGATAGACGCTCCGCACAAAGTCCAGACAGGACACGATCTCCTCCTCCAGCTGTGAAGACATGAAGAGGACGGGAACACACAGCAGACAGCCAGAGGGTTAACGTCGACACCGTGAGCTTGCTGTGGGATTGCATCAGTGTTCAGGAGGTGACCAGTAATCATGTGAATGTGATCTGAGAGGCTGTCAGCAGACGAGCTGGGAGCCTTCAGGAGGACGTGGAGGTGGACGCTGAGCACAAAGAGCTCCATTCATGGCGACCCGGCCTCCTGGAATGTCTCAGCTATCTGCTCAGCTCGTCTAATCGCTGCCATGCGCCTCCACACGTGTCCTGTTAATGCACCGGCAGACGTACAGGACAAGACAAGAGGCGCTTCCTGTTGTACCTGCTCAGGTGTGCAGAAGATGTGGGCGTCGTCCTGGCAGAACCTGCGGACCCGAGTCAGGCCTCCCAGAGCTCCGGACAGCTCGTTCCGGTGCAGCGCCCCGAAGTCGGCCCAGCGCAGAGGAAGCTCCTTATAGGACCGGACCCGCTGCTCGAACATGAGGCTGGAGGGGAGACAAGGGGGGTCAGGAGCTGCAGCAGGTGCACCAGGGGAACAACGACAACAACAACAACAACAACAACAACAACAACAACAACAACAATAATGATAATAAAAACTGGACCAGTCAGAACCCCACAACCTACCGATCTGTTTCATCTTTAAAGGAAATCTCACGTCAGATGTTTAACTTTCCTACGGTCCCTGAACCTCTCATCTGAGAGCAGGTCCGTCCGTTAACATCTGAACCCCAAAACCAGCGACGGGTTCAGAAAATCTGCAAAACCATTTATCAGAGCAACAAACTCTAAAAACACAAGTTCTGTTTGAAAATGTGGCCTAAACGGTTCTACTTTGTTAAAGTCACGTTCTTCTGCAGGTCCAGTCTAAAGTAGACTGAGTTCTGTTCCTGATCCTGAACCTGAGACCGACTCAGCCGTTACCAGCATACACAGAAAAAACATCCGGATTTATCCAGTAAATAGTAGATTTGGTGGTTTTCCCCGTTTGAACTGAAACTAAACCAAGTGTGAGCTTAAAGTCGTGACGTTTTCTGTTTGATCATCTTCATAAAAACCGTTTAGAATCAATAGAACCACAGCGAGAACCTGCAGAAACCAGAACGATCAGCTTAACACTAATATTTCATCAGAATCACTTGGTTCACTGAGAACTAAAACAATGAACCGTAGTCGGCTAAAAGCTGAAGGTTCTGAAGGTTCTGAGCTCTGATTCTGCTGCAACCAGCAGCCATGAGCACCAACATGGTTTCTACGTCGTCTACCAACATGTGAACAAAGCCGACGTCACAGCTCTGAGCTCAGATCTGGAGGATTGTAGATCTGCTGTTGAGGTCAAAACCCACAACCTGGTGATCATGTAGAGACGTCTGTGGGACTTCTAGGTTCGCGGCTCACCAGTGTGCCGGACAGTTCATGGGCTTGAGGGCGAAGGTCTGCGAGCCCTCCGACGTGACGGTGAACATGTTGTCGCTGTAGTGCTCCCAGTGGCCCGAGCGCTCCCACAGCGCCGTGCTGTACAGCGTCGGGGTCACGACCTCGGAGAAGCCTCGCCGCCGGTACTCGCTCTGCAGAGGTCAGGACAGAAGGAAGGAGGAGTTTAGACCCAAGGATGAGCGGACGTGTCCTCAGGATCAGAGGAAAACACGGAGCAGCACTTTATGACGACAGAACCCAGGTCAGATCTCAGTTCTTCATCATCAGGTGGTTTCAGCTGCATGAAGCAGGTCTGCTGAGGTCCAGGAGGACGTGAGCGTCGCTGCTTCGTTCTGCTCAACACAGAAACACTGAAGGCTTCACTTCTACAGTCAGAGCAGCACAACGCTGGAAACAACTGACTGTGATGTTTAGTAGGAAAACATGCAGCCGTCCTCAGATCTGTTCATCTCCTCCCATTAAAGAAAAGACAAAACCCACAGCAGTCCCTCAGATAACTGGAAACTGGAAAACGTAACAATAAATGTGCTCAATTATAATTCAGTGAAATCAGACATTGCTTTGAACTGTGGTTGAAAAGAATAATTTAAAAAACAGTTTCAGAGTTTTTTATTAGTTTTTATCATATTGGAGTTTTAAATATTTTCAAAATAAAAGCACCTAAATGAAATGGCCCATTAGATCCACTGAAGGTAAAGGAACCGTGAAGCTGAACTGATCAACTCTATAACCAGACGTCCTGCTGCCAGCTCCAGAATAATTCACTTCCTCCCTGTTTATGACTCGTCTGCCTCCATCTGACGGTTCTACGGGCCAGATTCAGTCCAGAAGGTGGCTCTACACATGAACCCACCTTGATGAAGTCGGTCAGCGTGTTGTAGATGTGAGCTCCTTTGGGCAGGAAGAAGCAGCTGCCTGGACTGACCTCGTTGAAGAAGAACAGCTCCTGGTCCTGTCAGGACGATAGACGCCGGTTAGAGACGGGAACACCGGACCTCTCAGCCCGTCTGAAGGTTCCTAACGTTACCGTCCCGATGCGTCGGTGGTCCCTCCTCCTCGCCTCCTCCTGCTCCTTCTCCCACACCTCGGCGTCCTTCTGACCGGGAAACGCCACGCCTGAGAGGCGGGTCAGGCCCGACGGCGCCGTCTGATTGGACAGAGTCACCGAGGACAGCTGGAGAGGGGACGGTAAAGAGAAGAACATCTGTGATTGGTCTGAAACCTTTACATCATTAAACATGAGATCACCTTTATTCATCCTGAAGGAAAAACTAACGAAGGTTAGAAACACACACAGAAGGTCAGTAATTAAACAGAAACCAGAAGA
>NW_007578555.1:181832-185776 GCF_000690725.1 Stegastes partitus | reverse complement strand
TGCCTGACACGTCACGGCGATCAGCTGACGCCTCTGAGGAAGACTGAAGGTCCAGTGGAAACATGTCAGAACCATCTCCTACAGCTTCTATTGTCTGAAAAGAAGAAACCTAAGAACTAATTCAAGAGCAGACAAACTGAACCAGATGAATAAATCTACGACTACTAGATCTACACATCGTCTCCGTTCTGCTGGGATTTATCAGAACTGTGATCCAGTTACAACTAATGATCCTAATTACTCTCTTCTTTAATAAATGTCATCAGTAACTGGATCTCTGCTGGACCGAGCGGCTCCAGGTGAGTCTGGAGGACGGCAGGAGGAAACTCACCTGCAGCATCCTGAACACCTTGAGGAGGCCTGTGTGGGGGAGGAGGGGGCCGCTGCTCACCCCGACGCCATCTCCGCACCTGGACACGAGCAGACAGGTGAGGTGGCATGCTGCCTGCAGGTGAGTCCGCAGCAGGTGTGTCAGTGTTCTCACCTGTAGAACGTGACGGCAGCGTCAGACATCTGGTCCTGGATCAGCTGCAGCCGCAGGTCGCTGCTCTGGAGACCAACAGGGAGGAAAGATCAGGGTTCACGTCTTCAGGGACGGTTTGTAAGTCATTAGGGACGGTTCTAGGTCTTCAGGGACGGTTTTAGGTCTTCAGGGACGGTTCTTAATTTATTTTGGACAGTTTCAAGACATTCTAGAAACATTTTGGGAAGCTTTGCTAAGCTTCATGTCTTTTAGAACAGTTCTGAACCAATTCTAAACCAGGTTCCAGACCTTTTGGACACGAGATCAGTTACTGTGAACGGTTTCATGTCTCTACAGACGTTTGAACTCATTCTGGACTAGTTTCATGTAATAAATACTCCATCCAGATGAACTGAGACTAAGACGTGAACTCACAGTGCAGCTGTTCACCTCTGAAGGTCAATCTTTCGGCTTATGTCTGTGTTTTCCTGCTGGACTATAACTAGAAACATGAATTGTAGACCGTCTACCAAACCCAGAGTGCAGCGCTGACCTGGAAGAGCTGCCGGACTTCGTCGGCACTGAGCTCCAGGCTGGTGATGGGGAGTCTGAGGGCTGCAGCCTGCTGACATCGGGCCTCCACGTCGCTCAGAGACAAAGCGCTGCAGGTTGGAGTCAGAGGAACATGAAACACAGCAGGGAGGCTGGTCAGAGAAGCTGCAGAGAGACGGGAGCTGCTCATCTCCAGTGTAACAACACATTCATTAGTCAGAAATAACCAACAGAAGAAATGATAAAAACATCAAGACAAACAGCTCCAACCACACTGAACCCAGTTGTCCACACAGATGTCAGAACCAGCCCTGGTGTGGGACCGAGCGGTGCTGAATGAAGACGACTCACCCGTGGTCCAGCAGGTGGTCACAGAACAGGCCCAGTTCTGAGGCTCCTTCTCTGAACACCTTGGCCCCGAACGTGGCCTCCAGCACTTGGCCCAGAACGCAGGCTCCGGTTCTCCAGGCCGCCTGAGAAGCAGGCAGCAGGTTTCAGGTCCGTCTCCCACCAGAACGCCTCATTTCACTTCTTAAATCAACTTTCTGTCTCAGATGTCTGAACAGCTGCAGAAACTAAAGCGTGTTCACACGTACAGCTGGTTCTGATCGACCCGCTCTGGGCGGGAAGTTCTACAGCAAAAACATACATTTGAATGAAGATGTTTATGGAATTTGAGCTGATATATCAAAGACTTCCTGATATAAAACATTGTTTTAATTCCCCATTAATCCATGTTCAGCAGGTTTGTTCTCTCGTTAAATCTGAGTCTGTCTGAAGAACATCTGAGGAACTATTGAAGATCAAACCTGGAATGTTCTGTTAGTTCTCATCCTGTCACTGATCCAGAACCTGTAGATCAATCATTTGATTATTGATGAGTTGAAATGTGAAAAACATTCAAGTCATCATGAAAAGTTCCATCTCTGAGCTCATGAACTAAAACCTGATGCTTCAGAAGAGAACCAGTGACGTGTTCTGACCCACATGTAGCTGCAGGTCACAGGAACACAGACGACACATCAGAACACTTTAAATATTGTTCATATTAAAACACATGATCACAAAATTTGGTCATAAATAAAGAGACGTTATTTAAACGTGAACTACAACAACAGAAATATCAGCAGACGGTCTGGTCCCAGACCAGGGTTCTGGAGCTTCAACATGGTTCTCAAAGCAGAACTAAGAACATGTTCTTGTAAAACAGGCAGATTTTGTATTCTGAACCGTTTTGGAACTCCAGAACTCTGTCGAGGAACATTTTATTTCGATAAAAGGGTCTAAAACTATGAAATCAAAGGCTGTGACGTTGTTCTGCAGCGTCTGATCCAGTCCGTCTGTGGTTCTACTGATTCCTGCCGTCTGCTTTGAGAAACGTTTTGCAAATCAAACTGTAACATTTGACACAGAGTTAGACAACGAGACCCTAGAGGGCGCCGCTACAGCTCACCTGGTGGAGCTGGCGTCCCATATACAGGACTACAGTCCCCATGTGGAGGTCATGAGTTCGAATCCCGCTCATGACCCATTCCCACGTCCTCCCCCCATTCTTCTCCGTCTCTCTCTCACTGACACGATCCAATAAAGGCACAAAGGCCAAAAAAAAAAAAGAGAACTAGACTAGACGAGACCTTCCACAGTGTGAAGCTTCATGAACCTGTCATTAAAGGTGTATTCACCTGTCGTCCCTCCGCCGTGTCGAAGCCCAGCAGCTGTAGTTCACAGTCGGCCTCCAGGGGGCGCCCCAGCCCCCACAGCTGCCCATCCACCGTGCTGACCAGAGCTCCTTTAACGCTGCAGACACACGGCGCCGTTACAACCACAGCTGCAGCACCAACACCGAAGACACCAGCTCAGCGGTACTCACCGAGCGCTCTGAGCCACCGACAGCGGCGTCGTGACTCCGGCCGTCCCTCTGAGCGTCCGGCCGTCCGCCAGCCGGACGCTGACCGGCCTCTCTGCTGCTGCAGCGCTCGTCCTGTTCAAGTGTTGCTCCCTCAGACACTCAAAGAGTCGCAGTCGGTCAGTCGAAGCCGCAGAGGCCTGGACAGCAGAGACAGAGATCACAGAGAGACGGCGTGGAATAAATAAACAAATACAGATAAATACAAACAAACAGATCAATAACAAGAGAGCAGAGCAGCGGGTCTACAGCTGAGAGGCATCAGGCTCAGTAATGAAGGTTTAAACCAGCTCCTGTTCCAGCACAGTGAACAACACACAGAGGAGTCGGAGAGTCAGGAAGGTTCAGGAACCAGAAAAGAACACCAACATGACTGCTGATTATGTACGGACACTTCTCTGAACCACATCTGTAAACTGGGGGATGATTGATGGGAACGTAATCCAGACGGACTGGTGGTAGTTACTGGGCCACGCTGACGTGGTACCAGAACAGGAATACCATCCTCTAAAGACAGAAAACACACGTCTGCTGCAGGACACACGGTACTCTACGTGGTACCACTTTACGTTATGGACCGACATCTACTAAAGATTAGAAACAAGTGTTGAACTCAACAGAACCACAAACTAGAACCTTCAGAACTCCCTGATGGTGGATCAATGAGGAACATTTCTGAGTTCACTGATGAACCCGAAGTGTTTCTTCTTCCTCATCCACCGTTACTGTTGTTCAGTTCAGGCTTTAGCTGAACCATCAGAACATCTAAAACCAACCAAAGGACCGACGTGTTCAGAAACACGTTCATGTCATATAACTACGACCACTGACGGTCAGACTGCGACTCATCAAGAACTTTAGTTTGACCAGAAACGAAGACGTGAAATCAGACGGAAGCTTCGTGTCGGAGACGTAATTATAAAAGACAACATTCTCTTTCTTTACCTTTTTTATTTATTTTACCAAAAATGTTAAAAGTTATTTTAATTCTATTTAAATTTGCCAACTGTTTAGGAAAATGCA
>NW_007578555.1:173179-180792 GCF_000690725.1 Stegastes partitus | reverse complement strand
GAGTGAAGACGACCCATCGGTCTGGACAGAACCATCCAGAACATCTCTGACATCAGGTCTGACTGAGTTTATGTTGTTTCCAGCCAGAAGAAGCTTCAGGATCAAACCCAACCTCTAGAAACAATCATTCTGTGAAACATCACAAAGCAAACTGCAGTTTGTCTAAAACAAAATTAGTTCAAGAAGAAACAGCTGAACGTGAAAAACATCAGCTGCATATCTCTCTCACACACACACACACACACACACACACACACACACACACACTCTGTGCTAGCGGCTAACGTTAGCATCACTGACAGTTCCGGGTGTCACAACACGCCTGCGCACCTTGCTGTATCTCCGGAGCTCGCGGACCGTCGGCCGGCAGGTAAGCCGCCGGACGAGCTGCGTCACCGCCATCACACCTGCCTAAACACACGCGCTCGCCTCCAAATGCCCCACACATCTGCCCCCTGCTCCGCGCGCCGCCATAACACCGGAAACTCACGGCGGTGACGTCAGAGGGAGAAGGAAAAAAAAAAAAAGGGTCGTGACGCAGCTCCGGAGCGGCGACGTGCGCGCTCCAGGCTGCGTCTGCGCCAGAGCGCGCCTCCGACACAAGGGAGGAAGAGCAGCGCGTGTCCAGGCAACAAGCACAGGACATGCGCAGTGAGGCCAGGCAGAGAAACGGGATTCAAGCAAACAGCGTGGGTTCAACAGAAACAGGCAGAAAGTCACAGCGGAGAGGCCGCAGGCACAATAAAGATATAAGATATGGGTCCGTGGTGTATTTCAAGGTCCAGCTGTGACGTCAGTCGGAACCACGGAGCATAAACTGATCAACAATGATTTAAAAGAAGTGAAAAGGGACTCAGAATTGTCCAAAATGTGTTTAAAGCTGGTCAAAACGGTTAAAAACGGTCCTAAATGACATGGAACAAAACGTCTTCAGAGTGGTCCAGGATGAGATCAACCTGTCTGATGACCACAAACTGAAGGACGCAGAGTCCAACATGTGCTGGAACGCGTCCAGAATGAGCTCAAAGCTGCAGCTGACCACATTCAATCAACCAGTGTCCAGGATGAAGGTTCTCCTGGAGGAGCTCAACGGTTCCTGGTGACACAAAACTCTCAGAATTGTCTGAAGAAGCAAAACCAGAAAAGACTAAATTGAAGCTGGTCAGTAATGATGTGGAACAGTGCTGGTTCTGTGCTGTGTCATGAACATCTAGTGATGTGAATCGGAGTGTAAACAGACTTCATGAAGCCTCCAGACAGTTGATCATCTGAAGGAGACGTCATAAAAGCTTCTGATCCAGGAGACGGTTTTTACCTTCTGACTATAAACAGATGGGATTTAGTGAGTCTACAAAAACCGTCCGGCTGCACGTCGAAGACACTTCACAGATTAAATACTGACTGGCTTTAAAACAAACCAGTAAAGAGAGAAAACAAGTGAACATGATTTATATCTCGCTCTTCATCTAGATGCAGATTTTAGAGCCTCTAAGTGTGCGTACGAGTCCTGAGACATGACTTAATCCACTAATCAACTACCAGAAGTGGTTTGAGTTTGATTCATGTGAAGGTGAAGCAGCAGAGGTCACATGCAGGAGCTGGTGTGCAGTTCACCTGAGCTGTCACTTGGAGGCGCTACAGCACAGAGAGCGAACCGCTGCCCATCTACGCTGCAGAGACAAAACCATGAAACCTGATTCAAGCTGCTTCAGCCTGCTTTTATTTCATCAACAGGCCCAACAGAACCTGGGTTCGGGTGAAACCAGAGTTTAATATCTGGTCTCTGAGCTGCAGCGATTCAACTATTAAATAAACCGTCGACTAGTTTAAGAACTGATTCAGCAGTTTGTAGAGAAAATATGTGTCTAAACTCTGAAACTGCAGCTTCTTAAATGAGAGTATTTTCTGTGTTTTTCACCATTTTACAGACTAAACGCCTCAAATCAGTGGATTTACTATAAATGACTGGTTAACATGTATGTTGTGGGATCTGGGACATGTTGGCATTAAAACTACTTCAGTCATCAGTTACTGACGGGTTCAGTTAGTGTCCTGTGAACAGACAATAAACTGAATATTCTGTGTTTTTGTTGTTTAACTATGTAAACAAGACAAACTTAGATTAAAAAATGAACAGACTGTATGTGTGTTACAGCAAAATCAGGAGAAGTTTACATCCAGTAGAGTTCAGTAAAACTAGTTCTTTATAATCAAGCTGTAACATCAAATTAATCAGTTTTAATAATCAATTAGTCAGTTTGAGTAAAACTTTGAGGATGAAGAAGTAAAACTCTGGTTTGAGCTCCTTCACTGAATGTTTTCTGGTTTCCTTCCTCCAACAGCAAACTGAGCGTCTCTGGACTGAACCAGACGTCTGAGGAACCTCTGATCCTCGTTTAATTAAACGTTTTAGAGACCAAACATCTGATTCTTCCACAAAATAAACGATGAATCAACAGTCAGCTGCAGCTTTAACCACAAATCAATAAACTGTTTTTCAACTAACTGATCATGTCACCATCATGTCACCCCTCTCGTATAAAATTACCACCAGATTATTTTACTTTTTTTTATTTCCTGCGGCTTCTCCTACGTGAACCATTTAAATCTTAGCGGTTAAACTTTGGTTTGTCGTCAGCGTCCGTTTGTTGCTTCTTGAAGCTAAAACTCTAAACTGTGAGAAAACGCTTCAGTTTGGGTTTTGAGAAACTCTGATCGATAGTTTTCACTATTTTCTGACATTTCAGAAACCAAAATATCCAGAAAACATTTGGCAGATTAACGGAGATTGAAAAACACTCGATTAGTTTCCTGAGGAAAGCGGTGAACGCTTCCCGGCTCGTCGGCCTGAACAGCAGAGCTGCTGGACATTTACCACTAAGGACTCATTTTCCAGTTGTTTAATGAAAACAGGGTCATATGTATACAATATATTAAGACAAGCTCCTCAACTACTTTGGTTCTGCAAAGTTCTGTGGTTTCAGCTTCTTCAGTGTGAATATCTTCTGGTTTTTCCTCTGTGACAGTAAACTGAAGATGAACCGGCAGCATAACTGAATGTGGTTTCTGTTAATGTGTGATGAGGTGAAGCTGAGACCAATCGGACCTCGTGTGTGTTTAAAGTGTGTCGGTACAGAAACAGAGCTGTGAAGTGTTGAGCAGGAGAAAATCAAACCAAGAACACAAAATAAAAAAAATCAGATCTTCTCAAAGAAAAGTCTGAGGACAAAAGAAATGGGAAACCGTGAACTGGACTCGTCCTTTAGCTCCAGACTGATTACAGTCGAGTAGAACCACCAGAACATAAGGTTATTGACCAGATGAATGAGTGAAGAAGGAGCTCTAAGATGTTGTCTCCCATACTGCTGTGACTCTTAACAATAATATCAGATGTATTTTCATCCTGTAATCCTCTGAACTCCAAAACTGGCCAGAAAATTTGAAGTTACGTTCAAAAAACCAAAACAAAAAAACGCCAAAATGTCAATTTTTCAACCAGAAACCGTAAAAACAAAATTAATCTTCAGATTTTAAACAAAAAAAATGGCCAAAATGAACCTAAGGAGAAACAGAAGGTGCTGCTGGAGGACGTGGAGGCCTGGGCTCTGACCAACAGCTCAGTTTCAGGTGAACTGCAGGCGGCGTTCATACAAAGCAAATACGAGAAAACAAAAGTAAAAGACCTGCAGCGCGTGGACCTCTGATGGTCATTATTGAACACCTGTGACTGCAGACTGCTGTGTGCGTCACTTCCAGGTGTTTTTTCCCCATTTTTGGACAATAAATAAAACAATCTAACTCAGTCTGACGGCGTCATGAGCTCAAAGACGCCTCTGAGTCGTCTCCTATCCTGTTGTTTCCACAGAGCTGCAGGACTTCATATCGGAGTCAAAACGAGCCACAGTGAGCGAAAAAAAGCTGCAGCTTGGAGTCCAGAGGGTTCGGTCTGCGTCTATGTGTGCATGTTGATCACACAGGAAAGGACTGGACACTCAGAGCAGTGAAGCAGCATCGTTGATGAGAACAGCAGTAACAGCAGTTTCACATTTACACACACCATCTTCAGTCAGTTCAATGTGTCACACCAAGCAGGAAGAGGTTATTTACAAGCACAGTGAAGCTGTTAGACTGGGAATAGATCTAGCCTCCCTCACGGTGCAGCTGGTGCCGACCGGACAGGTTACAGACATTCAGTGAAACATCCGTGTGACAAACATGCTCTGTCGTGACACTTGTTCAACTTTTACGCTGGAAGGTTTTGCAGCGTCTTGATGAACTGTAATTAGATCTAAATGAGCAGAGGAGACGCTCGGTCTGGCTGTTAGAGAGGCGGCATCGTGGACAGACCGCCGCCACGATGCCCAGCCGTCGTGTTGAAGGCAGAAGTTAGCCATCAAGAGAAAGGGGCCAAAACAAGTGCAGCATTTAAATAAACCCGTTTAAAAACAACCCTAATTAGCTCCAATGTTTCCGCCCCCTGTAGATGTAAAACTACCAAATTGATCTATTAAAAAAACAACAAAAAAACAAAAACAACACAGCGCAACAAATCAATGTTAATGCAAAGTGAAAGCTGTGTAGAAATATGAGAACAGTTCCTTGGAAATAAATTAAAACAGCGCAATTCAAGTGATAAATAAAATACCTCCCCCCCCCGGTTGAATTGAAACTCTGGATTTTATTCAAGTCAGTACATGGTGAAGCCTAGCAAGAGTGGTTCAGCCCGACGCCTCCCTCCTGCCCACCCGTCCGCCCGCCGCTCAGTCTAACGCGCTCAGGCACACATTTAGGTCGCAAAACAAAAAACACAGGCTTCTCTTCACCCTCCTCTTCTGCGTGGTGGCTTTCAGAAGCACAGAAAGGTGCGATAGGAAATCCTTCAGGGCTAAAGCTTATCCAAGGCCTCAATCACAGTAACGACGGGCGAGCGACCAATCAGAGTCCTCGTTTACACAAACAAGAGCTTGAAGAGAAAAAAGCTGCATCAACTCAGTCAGTCTTTATATTTACAAGCTGGGAAATATACAGAGGGAGGGACAGACGGGTGAAAAAAGAGGTTGTGAAAATCAGGAGAAGAATGATTATTTACAGCAGGTACTGTGGAAATAAGAACAAGTGTTAACCTCAGCTGGAACATAATCACTGTCAATGAGAACACACCACTTTAGGATGCACAGCACACACCCACACACTCCAGGAAGAAGAGATCACCCCCAGAACCTACTCTCATCACTTCAAGCACACGTTCTAAAGACCGCTTTGACATTTTGGGAAATCAGATTGTTCCTGTCGAGGCTTTTTATCTGTTCAATATGAAGCAGAGGAGCGACGTTGGACTCACGCTACAGGAGCTCTAAACCCAGGAAAGGTGCTGGAATATGAACTTCAGATGTCCTTCTCGCTAGCCTCAGACATGCCAACAGGTTGTTATGTAGACAGAAGCAAACTGAGCAACGAGCTGCCGTCAACACACAAGAGCAGAAGCAGGTCTAGATGAGAAAGTAGTGGGAGGTGAGGCCACGATGGTCTGAACTGAGCCATCAGGTCTAACATCAGTAGCTAACGTTGGCCTCGAGGACACATCTGTGTTCAGTGGTAGTCTGCAGGCAGTTCAGGAAGCTTAAACCTGGATCTGGGACCCCTTCATATCCCCACATACTGGACATTGGTTCAGATCAGAGGCTTCCTCCAACTGTTGGGGGGTAAAACCGAAAACCCCTGCAGTGTGAGCCCAACTTTAGCTTAGCATAAAGACTGGAAACGGGCCAACAGCTAGCCTGGTTCTGTTCAAAAGAAACAAGACTTCTGGTGGTTCTAAGAAGTCGACTGTGTTGGAAAAAACTCATGAGGTTTAAGTGCTGACAGAGGCAGGCTGTCCACAGGTTTCAGCTCTTTATGCAAACTCAGGCTTTGGATTTGCAGAGCGATCAAAAAGTTCTGGGACTGCTGGTAGTTTGTGGAGTGGGTCACGGCTGCAGGTGTGCAGCAGGAAATGTGATCTGTTGGGAGAAGTGACATCGCGTTATCAACGTTTGGGTACGTATCGGCGACTGGAGGAGGGTCTGTAGCTACCACGAGGAGAAGCAACAGCCTGCAGTTTAAAGACCAGACGGTCAGAAGCACGGGGAGCACCAGGAGCACCAGGGGCACCAGGAACACCAGGAGCACCAGGGGCACCAGGGGCACCAAGAACACCAGGGGCACCAGGAGCACCATGGGCACCAAGAACACCAGGGGCACCAAGAACACCAGGGGCACCAGGAGCACCAGGGGCACCAGGGGCACCAGGAGCACCAGGGGCACCAGGGGCACCAGGAGCACCAGGAGCACCAGGGGCACCAGGGGCACCAGGAGCACCGAGAGGGTGTGGAGCACACCAACAGTTCTCTTTAATGCTCATGTGGTGGTGCACCGTGAACTCACTCCCAGAGTCGGACTGTTTTACTGCAGCGCCTGAACCGGGCCACGGTGCTCCAGTTCTATAACAGGTTTTCTTACCACAACAATCGTCAAGATTCCTGTTTGTTTGAACATTGTGTGACGGAGCTGGGCATGTTCACAGAAAAGGACTTCCAGGGAGCGTTGCAGGAGCACTGGGAGCAGAGCAACGCTGCACAAGAAAAGTACTTTGACGTGGATGGTGGCAGACTTTGACCAGGTTTTGTACCTGCAGTGTCTGAACTGTCTGCTCACCTTCATGAGCTCAGCATGTTTACAGAACAGGGAGCGCTGCAGGAGCACTGGGAGCAGAGGATCACTGCACCAGGACACTAACTGAACAGGGACGGTGGCCAAATTCAAATCCCGTTTTCAACGTTTGAAGGTGCAGTCTGTGAACTTTCTGATCACCCTGGTGTAGCAGGCGGACAGGAGAGCCGGATCAATGTTTGCATGTAAACCTCATCCAGAAAGCTCATCGACACATTTCCCAAAATGCTGAATGACTGCGTTTAGTTTCTCTCACTCTCAGGTGAAACGTCCCAAGAATCACACATGTAGGAAACTCTAAATGCAGCATTGCTTTAATTTCTACTAGAACTACCCTCTAGGTTTTGTCACTCTTGAACCAGACGCAATGAAACCTTCATCCTCATGAACGTCGTGGTGGAGAAATGGAGCCTCTGCACTACGTAACCCATCACCTCTCAGCTGTACAGATGGTCGCTGCCTTGCTCGGCGTGAAGGTTTAATCAGCTATTTACACACAAGCTACGGTAGTTTTACTTGAAGCTAACGAACAGATATCTGGGCTCATACCAGCAGGGCTAGCACACGGCTCTGCTGGACGGCTGCTCATTCAGCTTGTCAGCCGCCACTTCAGTAGCGCGGTGGGAGGAAAGGCCTCTTCTGAGCGTGGAAGGGACCGCCTGCGAACGGAGGCCCGGCCCGCTTCCCCCCACGAAACCCGCCCATGGGGTGGTCTTGCTGCTGGGAGGGGGTCCGTCCTCGCAGCAGGGGTCTCTGCGGACCGGAGAGCATCGGGGGCCTGGAGGTGGGCAGGTTGAGGAGGGGCACGGGGTTGGAGGTCTGGCCGCGGGGCTGCTGGCCGGCTGGAGGACTGGCGGGAGGCTGAGCGAGGGAGCGGCTGGGGGCGGCGTCCATGGCGGGGGAGT
>NW_007578555.1:163621-172584 GCF_000690725.1 Stegastes partitus | reverse complement strand
GGGGGAGGGAGGCTGGACCTCCAGGTACTCCTCCTCTTCGTACCACAAGGCCCCCCCGGGCCGCCCACCGGCCCCGCCCCCTCGCCGAGAGCCACGGCCAATCACGCGGATGCTCTCCACCGTCTTGATGCGCTCTCCGGCCAGCGGCCGGTTGGAGTAGCCCAGAGTCTGGATGGGCGCCCCCTCGGCGCAGGGTGACACCAGAGTCTCAATGCGGTGGTACGGGCCCTCCTTCCTGTCGCCGGTCAACTCCTCGCCTTTGGCCTCTCTCTTCCCGCCGTCCTCGGCGCCGGTGCTGGCCTTGCGGGAGCCAGCCGAGTGTCTGCGCTCTGCCATCGCTCTCATCCTGGACGGCGGCTCGTCTTTCTTACCCTTCATGTCGGCGCCAGGCGAGGACAAGACCCGCTTCCTGCCGTTCACGCCGTCGTCGTCCTTCAGCTTGGCGCCGCTCTTTTTGCCAGCTCCATACCGCGACGAGCCCAGAAAGTCTCCGTCGCTGTTGCTGCCCGACGGCGTGATCACGGCGTCCCAGGGCTCGCTCCGGTAGGCGGTGGGCGACAGGTTGTGGCCTCCGGATGAGCCCAGGGACTCGGGCACGCTCCCGGGCGTGTCCATGATCTCGTCCTGGGTCGGCGTCCCGGCTGCTTCGTCCCTCACCGGCGTCCCGTCGACGCCGTCCGGGCTGACGTCGCCCAGAGCCATGCTGAAGCCCGGGTTGCCCTGCAGGAAGCTGTTGATCTTGGACTCCAGGCTGGGCGGGGAGACGGAGGGAGCTGAGGGACGAGGAGGTGGAGGAGGAGGAGGAGGAGACAGCTGCCTCTCCTTCTCCCAGTCTCTGGCTCTTCCAGGGGCGTCTCGTTTGAGGCTGTTCCCCAAGACGGGCTTGGTTTTCGGGGTGGTGGGGGTTTGCGGGGCTTTGACGGTAGCGGACTCTGGGGAGGTTCTGGTGGGAGGAGCAGAGGAGGTGTTGGTCACGCTCTGTAAGAGGGAGGACAGACCTGTACGGGACACAGACAGGACAAAGAGACGATCAGAACCAGAACGTTCATGTCTGAGAACAACCAAAGATTTGGATGTTATACAAGCAGGATGCAAAAAGATCAAGACAGAAAACAAACAAAACCTGCAAAACAAATATAAACTAAAGAAACAGCAAAACAACGAGCTGCAGATTTGTTACTGTGCTGTTAAAACAGCTCGTCTACTTTAGTGACCGACAGGTGGAACGACAACTAAAAACATGTAAAGAAACGACGTGTTTGACTGAAGCTGCCTCCAGAGCTTCAGAGCCGCCTGAACATCACCAACAAGCTCATGTACGATCAGTCGACGTGTTTGTGAGACCTGGTGTGTTGGTCTTGGACAGAGCGTTGAGGATCCCTTCAGGCGTGATGTCGACCCGTGACAGGATGCTGGCGAGGGCGGGGCTTGGAGGCGTGGCTTTGGAGGCTGCTGATTGGCCAGACGGTGTGGTGGGCGTCCCTGGAGACGGTCGCGGTGACGGACTCGCTGCCGAGCAACAAGCAGACAGTGACATCAGAACCTGCTGCCTTCTTTAGAAAGTCACCAAGAGTCGCAATAAAATTATAGAATATCAGAAATAAATACTATTTTCACTTTCACCAAGTTTTCTTTTTTTAACCAACATCAGTCTTGTATCAGATTTGACTGCCTGGAAATTGCACTTATTAAATGGAAAATAAATCACTTTAATTGCTTTTGTCATAAAGAGCAGCAGTGACATCACTGAAACTGGCATCTAAAATTAAAAGTTAAAATCCTGAAAATCAATGAATATTTGGTATTAACATATAAATTATTCATAAAACAAGTTTCTACGGTGGCTTTCATGAGATTTTTATCGTCTCAAGTGGGATTTTTCAACAAGATTTTCTTGTGAAGTGTCAAAATTAACAAACATTTAAGACCATGAGGACAAAAACTCTGGCCTAAACATTCAATACAGTGTTTCCACTTAGTGAGGCTTTTTAAACATAAGTACTGATGACATCTGTTTCTCTTTTCTGAATTTTAACCCTTTAAATGTCAGTCTGTTTATCTGATGTTATTGCTGTTTATCATGAAAAAAACAAGAACAAAAATAAAGTATTTTTCTTATGAGTGATGATTAGAATAAATCTATAGATTTTGATCATCACAGTCTGATGCCTCAGCATCGCTGTACAGAGTCAGACTTCACCAAAGAAAATAAGAGCTTCACGACAGAAATCTGTCAAAAAACAGACAAAAATATTAGATATTAATATTATTTTCTAAACTGTACTGAGTTACTTTTAAACCAACATCTTACTTTAATGGCAAGGGAACAAAAATACGAACTTTAATGAGTTTCAAAGACATTTTTGTCCTCATGGTCACAGGTGTAATCTCTTATTTGTACATCCTGTGTTGTTGGTGTATAACCGAAGCGGTTTGGGAACCACAGAATCACATCTCTGCTGTCTGCAGATGATGTTCTGTTGGCTTCATCAAACCAGGACCTTCAGCGTGCACTGGGGCGGTTTGCAGCCGAGTGTGGGGTGAGCGGGATGAGGATCAGCACCTCCAAGTCCGAGGCCATGGTTCTCGACCAGAAAAAGGTGGTTTGCCCTCTCCAGGTTGGTGGAGAGTCCTTGCCTCAAGTGGAGGAGTTTAAGTATCTCTGGGTCTTGTTCACGAGTGAGGGGCGGATGGAGAGTGAGACTGACAAATGGATCGGTGCAGCGTCTACAGTACTGCTGTCGCTGTACCAGACCATCGTGGTGAAGAGGGAGCTGAGCAAGGCAGCAAAGCTCTCGATTTACCGGTCAGTCTACGTCCCAACCCTCACCTATGGTCATGAGATCTGGGTAATGACCGAAAGAACGAGATCGCGGATACAAGCGGCCGAAATGAGTTTCCTCCGCAGGGTGGCCGGGCGCTCCCTTAGAGATAGGGTGAGGAGCCCAATATACAACATCACATTAAATAATTTTAAAAAAGGTACCATGGGGGACCCTATAAAAAGGCAGCAAAACTATTGAAAAATCAGGTAATCCTTGACAAGAAATTTCCAAACAAAACAAATAATGGAGCTGGGAACTTGTTCTTTGGTCCAGCCATTTCTTTTTTTTCCTCTCTCTGAGTGCTACAGCTTCACTTGTAGCTAGCTCGCTAAAAGCTTAGCTGTAGTAGAAAAAAGAAATCTGCGTAGCCAACGATTGCAGATGTAAATTACCATTAGCTACATGTTACTCACTTGTTAGCATGTCAGAGTAACTAAGCCTGTGACAGGATGACAGCTGTGGATGAAATGGATCAGAGGATGTGGCCGACCGGCCTGAATGTTGTTTCCCTTGAAAATTGCACAGAATGCCTGATTTCAACACACAAACACTGGCATTGGGTAAATTCCACCCATAAAATATGATATCCTCTATCACTAACGCCGGGTGAAAATCACCTGAACGCATGCGTCTTGAATAAACCATAGATGGGAGGTGGGAAACAAACACACCATCAATGACATCAGTGAGCAGCCTGAAGCTAAACAAGGACCCATGCAGCTCAGACATCAGCAACACAATGAAAATCACATGACAAGAACCGTGTGACGTTAGTGTTCTGGGGTTAATTAAAGAAAAACTATTTAGGGACCTTCAGGACAAAAACAACACAAAGTATTGTGTGATATAAACCTGTAGGGACATACATTATCTAACACAGTCCTGATCAGAACTAACAAATATTCTTCATGTTCAGAATTTATTCTTTTCTGATGCCAGTTTGTTTGCATGATGTCACAAAAATCATTTATTTTACAAACAATATGTGAAAAGTGTGTTTTTATGATCACAGTTCATGTCAGTGTTGAGCAACAACACCAGTTGTTTTAATAAACAAGCCCGTCCTCAGCTCCCAGACCCACCTGTGTTCTTCATGGCCGACGTGAGCGAGCTGAGGATGGAGCTGATCTTTCCCAGGTCCACCTTGGCCAGGTTGACCCCCAGCGGGACGGCTGGAGCTCCTGCAGCAGCTGCAGCCGTCGGGGTCCCTGTGGTGGTGGAAGCAGCAGCGGCAGCAGCCGAGGCGTTCGTCTTGGACGCTTTCGTGGGCGTGTTCGGAAGCTTTGACGCCACGTCTGACTTGGCCGTCTTGGAAGCAGCAGCAGGCAGCTTCTCTTTCTTGTCATCTGCGAGTGAAAGAAACACTCAGAGCTGATTGGTCACTGCAGCTAACGTGGAGTTACAGACAGAAGTGAAACCACTAAGCAACACAGACGTGCAGCCACCGACCTCCTGCTGCAGCGGCGTCCGCCTCCTCGTCGGACATGTCCATGTCCTCCATGTCTCTGTTGTCGCTCTGCAGCTCTGCCTCATCCATGGCCTTCCCGTCCAGCTCTGGGTCCACCTGGGCTCTGCTGCCTCCCATCCCCAGGAAGGGCGACTCCGAGCCGGTGGGTGAGGGGGCATCTTCAGACGGCGAGGGGATGGGGGAGTCCTCAGGGCCAGGCAGAGTCGACTTCAGGGAGTCCAGCTTCCTTTTAAGACTGGCCACCCGGTTGGCAAAGGCATTGTACGCCTGACGACAGCAACCACAGAGAAAATGTAAATAAGAAAGACGTTCCAGTTACCCTGCATCTACTCCAGCATCTGTACTGTCTTCTAGGATCATTTCACCCATGGTCCTCTTCACTAGAAACACAAGCACAACTGGATGAACCTCCAGACACAAAAACCTGTTTGGAAAGGCATTACAGCCTTCATCAGCCACAGGTCATGTGTGAGGAGGGATCTGCTGCAGGACTCCACCAAGAACCGGCCAAGAACGCTGACGTTTCATCTAAATCACTTTAAAATAAACACATCTGCACCAAAACATTCTGCGTCACTCAGTTCAACTAAGAATCAAAAACTGACTCAGCTGAGACCAACAGTGGTGTCACGAAATAATAAAGAGATACAGCACAGATCAGAACCAGAGAACAGAGGAGCCAGCTGCTGGAGATACAGTCAGCTGATGGTGGAACATCTTTCTACAGCTGATGGTGGAACATCTTTCTACGGCTGATTCATTTTAATAAATAAGCTTAAACAAGTGTTAAACACCTGCTCAGGCCCTCTGAGTTCCTCTCCAGCTAAACATCTTTACATATTGAGGGAACAACACTCACGTTGGCCACGATCTTGACCTCCTTGTACTGCATTTCGTAGAAAATGTCTGCGTTTCCCAGAGCTTCCAGCAGAGGCGGCCCCGTCTTCAGCTCCTTCTCCAGGAAGCCCACAAACTCCTGCAGCTTCAGACTGCCGTCCTCGAAGTCCTTGGCGAACTTGTTCCCTCCTGCTTTGTCTGAAGGAGGAGACAGATGACAAACAGCCCCAGGTAAACACAAGGCTTCCTCATGTTTAAATGCAAGACACTGAATCAAAGTCAAGGTTTTCTCCTGCTTTTAAATGAACCAGCAGTCAGAGGATCAGAGCCGGCGGTCCGACTGGGAGAAGGTTTAAAACAGCAAACAGACGCTGCGTCTCAGAGCCGCTGAGGAAACGTCATCAGAAACAGTTGGAGGACCTCTGAAGCGCGGCATGACAACCAGCTGGCTGAGGTTCAGGCAGCAGGTCCTCCAAGTCCAGGAGTTCAACAGCTGGAGCCTCCGTGGACGTTATTTTATCAGCAGCTCCTCCTGACTTCCTCACTGGACTCCGATCAGAACACCTGGGCCTCATCTTTATGAGGCAGCTCAGGAACATCCAGAGAACCAGACGGGCATCGCTGCTCCGCCGTGCACGGATCCTAACCTTCTGAACCCCAAAGATAAATTACATCACCTAAATTACACCATCCATCCACCAGAAACTGTGAAAACATCGTCTGGGACGCTCCAGACAAACAGGAGCCAAACCATGACAGTCCATCAGAGTCACTTTCTTCTGTCTCATCTGAATAAAAGCCATAAATTAAGCAAACTGTGACTCAGTGAGCAACAGGTGGGACAGCTGTCAGGTGAAGGCAGGCAGGGTTTCCACAGAGCAGAGAGGAGACGTGTGGAGACAGATTTAAAACAGTAGGAGAAGATTCAAGGTGGTTTTATTTGCATGTGTGTGCCGACGGTCTGAGTCAACGTCAGGATTCTTGGTGGAGTAGAAACAGCTCCAGTCAGAGCAGGTGACTCTACTGTCACTGTGTTACTGTGGCCTGTACTTTTTAAAATATATATCCGATGCACCTTTACATTTTATATACTTAACTATATTTACCTGTAGGCACACTGACTGTTGTGTTATATAGCATATTACTATTATGATTTGCATTATTACATCGTGCTGCTGTTCTTCCCAACAATTTGTTTCCACAGGCAGACCTTCTCAGCAACACAACCTTTCAAATACCAGACTAGAGCTGCTGAACTCTAAATCACAGCCGCCCTGAGAGACGGGTCGGTCCAGATGCTGAGCAGCCTGGTTGGAGGGTGTTGCAGAAGCCCCGCCCCCCCGGTGAGCTGTGATAGGCTGACAGGGTTTACATGTGCTAATTTGCACATTGATCAGAACAAAGTTAATCACACCAGAAGGGGAAAAGGAGCGACCCAACCGGTCTGGAACAAGAAGCCAGGAGGACGCACGGCGGCCACGGAGGGCTGAAGGTGTCCAACATGAGCCGCCGTGAAACAGCAGCAGTCAGGCCTCTGGATGTGTCATCAGCGACCCTCTGAGTGGCCCAGGCAGCTACTGCCACTCCCCCCCATGGTGGAAACAGAAGTGTGAGCGCTAACTAAACTAGCATCAGCAGCCAAGTACTGCCTGTGTGTTCTGGACACTTCCACCCCGTCAGAGCGCTGCCCCGGGGTGGACGTGTCCGGCCCGTAAGTGTCCGGCCCAGAAGTGTCCGGCCTGTGCCCAATCACACCGGTCAGTTAGGCTGAAGTCCAGCAATGTGTAGTGTTCTAACAACACACTAGTTATTATAACAACTATGAACAATAATGAACAACTAATGAGCCTTCCAGCATCAAGCCCTCCTCGTATCTGGACCTCCGTCTGGACAATCCGACAGCCTTGCTATCCGACATAGAAGAAGGTTTTACATTTAGTGTCGGATTATCGAGTCACGACTGTATCATCATATATTTGTATTTAGTTTGATTTTATATCAGATTCATGTCCAGACCTGTCACCTGTTTACATCTTTAACTCTCAAAATGCTTCATTCAGCATGTCTGTGTTTTTTATTGTAATAAATAATATATTTCAAATCAGATTTTATATTTTTCGTGTGTTTTTGAGTCCAAAATGTTGATCTAGCAGGTTACAGTGGTCAGACCATATCCCAGCATGCTCCTCTGTGGATACAAACAGCAGACGTCTCAGGGTTCGCTCCTCAAAGCACAGCTCCCCACTGTGGCTGAATGAAGGCCGACTGGACCTCCCTCATGGATCTGGTATTTACTGTCAGACTGTGTTCACTACTGGTATCAGAATGTGGTCCAAACGGTGGTCCACCCTAGAACATGAACCTGCTGTCTGAACACACCAGGCTCATGTTATTCCCTCTGCTGTGTTCAGGTGTGTGGCGGTGCAGGAACCAGCACGCTAACTTCCCACCTTTGAGTCTCTTGAGGGCCTCGGTGCTGCAGACGTCCACCCTCAGCGCCGCCAGCTGCTTCTCCCTGAACTCCTCCTCAGCCACGGCTCGCCGGTACCGGGACAGCTGCTCGATGAGGGACTGAGGCTGGAGAGAGACCAACAGGACGCTACGTGATCTGGTTCAGACGTAGCTTTAGAAGAAATACTTAAAAACAGACACGTAGAGAAGGCTTACTGTGAACTCAGCCACGATCTTGGACTTCAGGGCAGCTTTGGAGTTAGCTGGAGCTGCTGGAGAGGAGAAACAGTGAACGTCAACACTCATCCGTCCGTGGATAAAACTACTCTAAAGAGAAGCTACTTTAAACACAAGACCAACCATTTGCAGGTGGAATCTCCTTCTCCTTTTCCTTCTCCTTTTCCTTCTCCTTCTCCCTCTCCTTTTCCTTTTCCTTCTCCCGCTCCCTCTCCCTCTCCCTCTCCTTCTCCTTCTCCTTCTCCCTCTCCTTCTCCTTCTCTCGCTCCTTCTCCTTCTTGTTCAAGTTGGCTTTGAACTGAGCGATCACTTCTTCGGGATAGACGCTCCTCTCCTCCCAAATTGAGAAGATCCTCTCCACCGACTTGCGAACCTTTCCGTCCCTGACCAAGCAGAAATGACAGCACAGCATGAACACCTCAGCAGAACCGTGGACAGAACCGCTGACTGGATCGATGTCCAGCTCAGTGAACACTCACTTGATGAGCTGGACGGCGTTGGGGAGCACCTCTGCAAAGGCTGAACGGAAGACGATGGCGTTCTTCCTCTTGCAGTTCTGTATCACGTCGTTGGCCAGGTAGAAGAGATTCAGACGGTGGTTGTTGTCAGCTGGAGACAAGAAGCATCAATAAGGTTAGATCATGAGTTCTCATGGTTCTGAACAGTCTGGAGAGTGAAGGCATGAAGGCACACAGCGCCTCATCCTGCTCTCTCCTCAGGTCTGCTCATACTAACATACCAGTAAACTCATACTTCTTGTTAATACTTTGCAAAAATTCCTCAAATATTACGTAGTTGTACGTCTTCAGTATAAAGTTGGTTTAGGAGGATTAACGCACAATATCACGATTATATTTGTTAAGTACTTTTTAAAATACATCCATGTAAGTACAGCTGGTTCATGTTGTCCATTTGCTCCTATAGTGTCATCAGAGGGTTTGACAGACATGAAGGATTTATCAGCCAGAAGATGTGTCAGGCCGTCTGTAACGTCGTCCAGAAGTTCACCAAAGACAACACGTTGGCACCAGATTCAGTAAAAACCAAAAAAAAGTCTGAACTTTTAAGTGCGACCAAAAAGCTACGACTGACTCCAACAGTCATGGAGCAAAAATCAGAGTTTCAGGTGAACTGCAGCCAGAGTT
>NW_007578555.1:156098-162192 GCF_000690725.1 Stegastes partitus | reverse complement strand
TGCTCCTTTCAAAATGCACTTCTAATAAGATTCACAAGACTTTGCACTTTAACGGATAAAATGAACTAAAACATGCACATGGTGAGTTCTGGAAGCTGCCACCAGCTGTTGATACCAGGCTACGTACTCTGACTATTTGTTCTTCAGCCATGTTAAAGTTCTTCACCTGTGACTGACGAGTATTTCTATTTCTGTAAATTACAGATGTTGCTTTCAAAGATCTCACATCTACGTTGTGTGGAGCAGTTGAAGGTAATCACTCAGAGGATCAAACACAATTTAGAGAAGACACGCGGGTTTTATCAGCACATCTGTGAGAACAGCAGCCAATAACACCTCCAGCTGGGCTTCATCCAGTGCTGCTGTGAGAACGACTGCCAGGGAACAGAAGCTCTGATGAGACGGAGGATGAGGACCGGGTCTGTCCCTGATCCAGAGCTCCTGCAGTCCTACGCTTCCTCCAGAAACACAACCCTGGTCACGACTGATGTTTTGGTTTACTACAGAGCTCAGGTTCAGCCAATCAGACGAACTGCTGCTGCTTCACATCCTCGGACGTCTGTTTTGGCCTCCTGACAGGTTTTAAGCAGCACTGAAGCAAAATCACCAGAGAAATGAGACTAATAAGAGCAATTTTATGTTTTAACCAGTTTTATTTTCATGACAGAAGCTTTGCTTTTAAAATGGTCAAATACTATAAATATATTATTATAAAAACAACTCAGCAATAAGCTCTGTTATAATGAGGACTTACATTCTCTACTGGGTCACATTTTGCTGTACTTTTTTTTTTTTTTTTTTTAAAGTGTAAGTTTTTAAAACACACACACAAACTGCTTCTGTTTTCTGTGTTGTACTGGAGTAAAGCCGATACGACCGTCACAACAACCTGTCGTACATCAGACCAAGACACACTGACAGCATGTTCGTATCGGGGTCGACGGTTATTACCAACCATCAGGTCCAATATTTACTGTATTCTACATTCTAGTTTTACTGCAAACATCTATGTCTATACATCGGTCTCCTTGGTTACCAATGATGGATAAAAAGACGTAGAAGTAATCTGCTCTTCATTGTTATCGAATCACAGGCAGCACATATGCAGTCATTTCACTTTTAAAATCAGTGACTTTAAGGCTGTTAAAACGAACCATGGCGTTCCTTTAAACGGGTTCTGGTCCGTCTCCTGTGTTCAGCCAACCAGCCCTGATCTCTGTGACTCACCGGCCCGACCGACGGTTTGGTTTAGCGCAGTATGACTGGAGCAGACTGGAGCTAACATTAGCCTTATAGCACATTTCTGAGCTGGAAGTGGCACGTGATTAGTCTCATAGCTGATTAGATTTACAGCTTCTGGCTGATAAATGGGTCAATGTGGGAACTTTTTAACGCCACCATGATGTTTAGCTCCATGTCATGGATTGATTGATTCATCATCTAAAAGTCTGGAACAACATCACACGGTCTTCTGCTCAAACATCCGCCCCTTCAGCACAGTCAGACTCATCATAACCCTGAACAGAAGGTCCATCATCAATCCAAGGTGACTCCACCGTCCTACACTGACACTAAACAACCTTTAAAGCGTCACTAGAAGCCCTCAGACAACGTCCCAGAAACGTGTTCTCACCTGAACCAGCCATGACTGAAGCCCAGACTAGATAACAGAGGAAGGTTTCCTGACAGCAGACGTCGTCCTGCTGTGAAACCGTCTGACAGGAAACCAGCATGAAGACTGGATTTAATGAGGCTAACGTAGGACAGCACAGGGCCACGTTTCCCTGAACGCAGTAAAATTAAAAAGAAGGATTATTCATTTAATGTTGTTCTACTCAGGATCTCCTTTTGTAAATAAACAGCTGCTGTGAAGGCTGCATGTGTTCTAAACCAGTGACTTATCTTTACTGGGTTTTCAGCATCACATCCCTTCTCCTCCAGAACACACAACCCAGAAAACACAAAACCATCTCAAACCATCTCTCTGAACATTTGAACTGAACCCTCTCAGACGGAGCTGCACAACCAATCAGCTGTTATTCAGTTTCTTATTCTTCCTACAAATACTGAACAGGATGGACCCGGTAGAACCACGAGCTACCTATTCAACAGTCAGCTCGTCTGATTGGTCAGCGTAGGTCATTATGAAGGAAGAACAAGTCTAGATTCTCTGCTGCAGCTCCTTCAGTCTGAAGGTTCTCTGGTTTCCTTCCTCTGTGACACTAAACTGAACATCTCTGGACTGACCCAGACGTCTGAGGAAACTCTGATCAACAAGTTCAACCAGAGATCGAACAACTAACTGAGAAAATGATGCCATGAGATTTAAATTAAACAAAAACTAACTTTTATTATTATTATGATTGTGTTATTATTTTGGCTGAGGATAGTAAAATGCCTTAAAGTCGTATTTTTAAAAGACGTGTTCTGTTTAACCACCAGGCAGAACCTCATCAGTCCGTCTGAAGCTGCAGCCAATAATCAGATAGATGTCGACTCATCATCAGGAAGCTAAACTGTTTTAAAAAGAAGAAACAACCGTCGTCATTCTGACTGCAGCTTCACCAGTCTGGATGTTTTCTGGTGTCTTTCCGCTGTGACAGTGACCTGAACACCTCTGGACCTGCTGGTTCGCTGCAGCCCAGTTCTACACACGGTGCTGATCGCTAACCATCCGATCTCTGCTTCAGCTGAGTTCACCGTCCACTCTGGCAGACATCTACTCAACAGAACACTAACAGAGGAATCAGGACGCTGAAGTAAAAAATCACCACAGAAGTAATTCTACTGAGTTTAGTAGAAGTTGGAGATGGATCAGATGAACACGGCTGAGCCCGGCGGACCTCGACTCGAGACACCACAACACAACAACAAGCATCCTGGAACTTCAGTCACTGGCACCAACACTGGCTTTTACCGTAATCTCTGGACTATAAGCCGCTACTTTTTCCACACGCTTTGACCACTGCGGCTTAAACAATGATGCTGCTAATTTATGGAGTTTTACGAGCTTTACGAATTTGCCTCGAGACCAAAGTTTCTTTTTAAAGTTAGCGGCTGTGGCTTATATTCAGAGGGGGTCTATAGTCCAGAGATTACGGTAATCACAGACGAGCCCGTTAGGCTCTTTCATCAGCTGAAAGCAAAACATCCCAACTTTTAAAACCATCATAAACCGTCTTCTGTTATAATACGTCTGCTTCACGCCTTTCAGACGGGTTCCAGCAGCCGGATCGGCTCCTGGTGACTCGGCACCAGAACACAAAGGCTGAGCTTCGTTCTGTCAGCGTAAGCGTTTATATGCATTGTTCTGTGGGCAGCGATGCAGGTCGGGATTAAATCAACGTCCACGTGAGGAGGTGACCGAGACGCCGACCTTTCAGTCTGAAACTCTGCCGTGGAGACTTTAGGACAGACCCTGAGAGAGATCTGACCAACCTGATCGCATCAGCAAACCCGTTAAAGAAGATGTGATTTAATGTGAGCAGCGGTTCTTTGGTTTCCAGGATTTGAACTGATTTCTTTTTGCAGCTACACGTTTAATTAGGAAACGATCAGAACAACTGTGATGACAAACTGAACACACGGCTTTCTAACATTCTGTTTCTTCCTCAACAGTCACTGGAGCTGAATAATAAACGATCAAAACAGTTAATTTATCATAATTATTATTGGTTTATGAAGGAAAAGCTGCAACTCTATAAGAAACTGAACACTAAAACCTTGATGCAGGACAGATGAGGTTTGTTTTAGCAAAACGTACCTTAAAAACAGATCAGACTGTAAATACGAAGCTCTGACGACCATGCAGGATAGAAAACAGGTTGAAAGCATCCGGCTGATACTCACGCACTTAATTTTCTAAACTAAACATGTTTGACAACGTCCTCAAATCCTGCCGACGGTGTTTAAGCAGAAGCAAAAACACTGAATCAAAAACAGCCTCGTGTCAGAAAGCTAACGATGAATCGATATTGTTCAGGTTCTCTCTTCATGTCTGAACAGAGAACCTGAACAATATATTATCACGGTTCCTTCAGCTGGTTCTGTCTCCAGGTGTCTGTTTGGTCCAAAGATGTTCAGTTTACAGTCACAGAAGAAGGAAAGAAACCAGAAAATATCCACGTTTAAGAAGCAGCAGTCAGAGAATTCAGAAATCACTGAAACCATTTCATTGATTAATTGGCTCTGACGTGCACATGAATCCAAACATGAAGCTCAACCAGAAAGCCCAAACCACTTCTCTACATTCAGATGAAGTTCAACTGAAACAGCCTGCAGCTCTGAGTCCACCAGCGACTGGATGCGGCGCCGCTGATAACGACCAGGACTTCGTTATCACGCTCTCCTGCTGTTCTTCAGTGTTGGTGGTAGCTGCTGCTAAACAGCCACGATGAATTACATCTGCTTCCACCACCAGCTAGACTTCCTACACCAGAGGAGCTGCAGACGTCTGTTTTACTGTCAAACCAGCCGAAGCCCAATCTGCTGAAGGCTTGGTGTGCCAGCTCCAGCTTTAGGAAACGTCCCCGTGACTGTAGGAGTGAATCAGCATCAAGTCACCAAATCCAGTCCACACAACCCGAAGAAAAGTGAAACGAGCCTCCAACAAACTTCATCAACAAATATATGGGCCACGTTCACACGTAGCCGGTATTCACCAAAACGGATCCACGTTTTCATAAATAACCCGGTTCTCACCACAAACCCGCATCAACACGTGGTTCAGAGCTGCTATGAGCTGCCAGACCTACAGGGGGCAGTGTAACAAGAAGCATAAAGCCATGCTAGCCAATCAGAATCCTGGAAAAACCACAACAACGAACACTTCCTGTTCCTTCAACGATAGTGGGGTGGTTAGTTTGGACCGCCGGAGACGTGGAGCTGCTCCGACATGTGCTGTCAGAGACACAACAAGCAAACGCTGGAAACATGTCAGTCCTTATATGGTAAACATGGTCGCACACGTATGACGCTTTAGTCGCTCACTGTGACGTCAGACTCCGCCTCCTCCCGTCTGCATGCAGACGTACAGACGGAGTTTTCAGATGTGATGGTTTTCGGCGACTCGTAGCTTCGTCTACGTGTCAACCAAAGACTCGTGGAGGTGTCAGCGTCCAGGACGTTAACCACGTCTAAAGATTCACGGCAACAACAATCAGTGTTGGCATGAAGCAAACTGTGTTCTCCCACCACTGAGGAGTCCTGGTCAGATCCAGTGAAAAGTAAATGATCCAACTGACAGAGAAACTCCTCAAACATCTGATGTGTTCGTTCAGGTTCTTCCTACACCAAAAAACAACACAAGACCTCAGAAGATAACGGACGTCTGCATCCAGCATCAGAGCATCCAACACATCAGAACCTGAACAAGTCTGTGAGCCGTCCAGCCTGCAGGTATCTGCAGGCAGAGGAACAAGAGGACAGGATCACCTCACCGTTGGTCAGCCAGAGGCAGGTCTGTGGAGCAGACGGAGACAAACGCAGCAAAGAGAACGTGTTTGAAGTTTCAGAAAACGAGTCCAGACTGAAGCTTCTGAAGCCGATGAAGGACAGACGTGAAGAACGGAGCTCTGGGCTTCTCCTCCACATTAATGAAGAATTAATCAGAAATACAGAAGGAGATGCTGTCATGTGTTAGAAACAGAACGCTGCAGGAACTCACTGCAAACGTTTCCTGTGTGATGTTCTCTCAGTCGTCTGACATGTTCAACGACACCAGGTCCAGTTTCTGTCCATTACAGCTGCTGCTCTGACCAAACCAGTTAAACCTTCATGTCTCCTGTGAAGATCGCTGGTTCAGGGAGGTTCACGCGCTACTGTTACACCATCAATCATTTCAACTGTTGCTCTGTTTCTTTATTTATCTTTAGCCTCTAGGAGGCGCTCTGCATTCTGGGTGATTAGTTTAGACTGTTGGACTGTTGATGTCATGTAAATACACAGAGTAAGAGATAAACCTGCTCCTCACAGTCTGACATCCGATCAGTCATCAGGATACCACTGCTACTGCTACTGCTACCACTACTGCTACCGCTACTGCTACTGCTACCACTACTGCTACCACTACCGCTACTACTACCGCTACTACTAC
>NW_007578555.1:155030-156046 GCF_000690725.1 Stegastes partitus | reverse complement strand
GCTACTGCTACTACTACCGCTACTGCTACCACTACTGCTACCGCTACTGCTACTGCTACCACTACTGCTACCACTACCGCTACTACTACCGCTACTACTACCGCTACCGCTACTGCTACCACTACTGCTACCGCTACCGCTACTGCTACTGCTACCACTACTGCTACCGCTATTGCTACCGCTACTGCTACTGCTACCGCTACCACTACTGCTACCACTACCGATACTGCTACTGCTACCACTACCACTACTACTACCGCTACTGCTACCGCTACCGCTACTGCTACCACTACTGCTACTGCTCCCACTACTGCTACCACTACCGCTACCGCTACTGCTACAACTACTGCTACCACTACTGCTACTGCTACTGTTACCGCTACTGCTACTGCTACCACTACTGCTACTGCTACTGTTACCGCTACTGCTACTGCTACCACTACCGCTACTGCTACTGCTACCACTACTGCTACTGCTACCGCCACTGCTACCGCTACTGCTACCACTACTGCTACCACTACCGCCACTGCTACTGCTACCGCCACCACTACTGCTACTACTACTGCTACCACTACTGCTACTACTACTGCTACCACTACTGCTAGTACTACCGCTACTGCTACTGCTACCACTACTGCTACCACTACTTCTACCACTACTGCTACTGCTACCGCTACCACTACTGCTACCGCTACTGCTACCACTACCACTACTGCTACCACTACTGCTACCGCTACTGCTACCGCTACTGCAACTGCTACCGCTACTACTACCACTACTGCTGCCGCTACTGCTACTAGTACTGCTAGTACTACTGCTACCGCTACTACTGCTGCTAGTACTACTGCTACTGCCACTGCTAGTACTACTACTACTACCACTACTTGTACTGCTACCACTACTGTTACCACTACTTCTGGTACTACTGCTACCACTACTTCTGGTACTACTGCTAGTAGGCAGGAGCTGAACGTGGGTTTATTGTGTGGACACACATATTCTGCAGAACCAGTACC
>NW_007578555.1:134759-154474 GCF_000690725.1 Stegastes partitus | reverse complement strand
TCTGTAATCTGCATGATTTCGGGTCGGTTTTTATGCAAAACAATAATAAATGTCCTTTTCTGGACTTTCATCTCGAACCTATAACCCTCATAAATGAAACCAGTGGTTCTGGTGCCGATAGAGGCTCAGGTCTGGTTCCATCAGGTGGACTGAAGCCTTGCATGGATTAAACTGGTCTCTTGAAGCCTCTTTAAGCAGGAAAAACAACTGTTCTGGTTAATATCTGAGACACGGAGCAGGTCAGTGATGCAGAGTCCGGCCCGGACCGGACCGAGCCTCCACTGGGTCCAAACACACCGTAAACGAAGCGGACTGCTCCTTTAGCTCGTTCAAACCCGTTAGCATCACAGATCCAACCATGACCGTTAGCTCACCGACCGGTCCAGCTGCGAACCACCGCCCCAGCCGACACGAGGCTGAATAAACCCACTAGATACCGGTGACCCGTCTCTATCACCCGCTGGACCGAGCATGAGTCGGTGTCCGAACCGCGGACCCCGGGAGGCCCGACTGTAAACACAGCTAGCTGCTAGCTTAGCGCTCATTACGGCTAATTTAAGCAGCGATGACAACGCGACGGTGAGCTTCTAGAGAAGTCGCGGCTTAAAGTTCAACCTTCACCTGCTAAACTATTTATTCAGCGCATGGAGCTGCTGTGCACCGGACCGGAGCGACCGACAGCTGCAGCCGAGCTCCGTCCGAGCACCGCTGCAGCACAGTTAGCTACAGGGAGCTAGCTAGCCAGCTAGCTTAGCCTCGCTGCTACTCACACTTCTTGAGCCACTTCATCCAGTAGCGCACGATCAGGCCGTGCTGCTTCTTGTTCTCGATGCACCAGCTCGAAAGTCCCTGGATCGACTCCATGGTGTTGGATACTCCCTGAAACCGCCGGTCCAAAGTGGCTTCCAGCGCAGCGTTGGAGCTGCGGGCTCCGTGGCCGCTCGCAGCGCCTGAACCGGCCGCCATCTTCGCAGCTCTGCGCGCCGATGAAGAGGCTGAAGGAGCAGCGGACGTAAGGAGGCGGAGGACCGGGAAACACGCCCCGGTGCACCGCGGACCGGACTGGCGGCGGGCTGACGGTAAATCTGAGCCTGAACAGTAACAGAACTTTTTTATTTCACTGCCGATTAATCGTTGCAGCTCTGTTTATAAATAAAATGTCATTTCAAACCAATATCTACAGTAGATCAATTTCAAATCAAGCTGCAGCTAACGATAGAATCTGTCATTTAGTTTCTTGGATAATCAATTGTTTTTAATCAATCAGTCGTTTGGTCTCTGAAATACCAGAAAACAGTGGAAAGTGTCGTCAGCTGTTGTGTCCAAACGTGTCCACTCAGGAGGACAGAAAACAGAAACACTCACTTTGTAGAAGCTGCACTCACAGAACTGGTTCATCATCTGAACAGTTGTCCGTCCATGTGACAGGAGACACCCACTAATACTTCCAGCTGTATCTACAGAAGCAGGTCAAACCTCTGCTCAGCAACTAACTCATAACTAGTTAACTCTTGTCTACAGCAGGTGAACATCAGGTCTAACCAGAATCAACTCAATGCTGGTGAACATTTGGGCTTTTGAGCAAACTTCTGGAAACACTGATTGACATTTTCCACCATTTTCTGAAGATTTATTGACACGAAAAATCAAGAAGGAGGATGAAGTTCACAGCAGCAGATCAGTCCTGATAACTTCAGACTTGGGTGCTAAAGTTCTGCTGACACCAGCTGATGCTGCTGCTGGTGTTTCACGTCAAAAGCTTCCCACAGGGAAACCACGGAGAGGCTCTTATTGTGAAGGTCAGCAGAGTCAGCTGCTTTCATGTGTAAAAACTAAGTTGAATTTACTGAATGATTGTGAAGATGTTCTGTAATAAACAGTCTGAATGAACCACTAATGAGCTGTCGGCAGGTTCAGTTCACAGAAATGCTTCATCCACTTTATATTCGGCTTTTAAATGTTCAGTAGTTCTGTCAGACTGAAGGACCGGTCCAAACCAACGGTTGCAACTGTGATGGAGACAGCAGGAAAGTCATGTCGTCCAACACTGTTTGTTTCTGCCCAAAAGATAAAGTCCTCCTGAAATCACCAGGCCGCCTGCTCGGCCGTTTCTAAATCTGCTTGAAATGTTTTCAGCATGAAACACAAACATTTAACAATATTTGTGAAAGTTCAGATTGAGACATCGACTACGTTCAGAGGTTTCATCGTTACTATCTCCAGTCGACCCACTTTAGCAGGTTTACGATCACGTTTAATCTGAGTCTGTCTGAAGAACATCTGAGGAACTATCGAAGATCAAACCTGGAGTGTTCTGTTGGTTCTCATCCTGTCACTGATCCAGAACCTGTAGATCAATAATCTGATTGTTGATGAGTTATAATGTGAAAAGTTCCATCTCTGAGCTCATGAACTAAAACCTGATGCTTCAGAAGAGAACCAGTGACGTGTTCTGACCCACATGTAGCTGCAGGTCACAGCAACACAGACGACACATCAGAACACTTTCAGATGAAGCTCTGGGTCACAGACGTGTTCATAACTGAGCAGGTCTGACAAGTTGATGGTCTGATCCGACCATAACATAATATTATTGATCTACAGGTTCTGGATCAGTGACATGATGAGAACTAACAGAACATTCCAGGTTTGATCTTCAATAGCTCCTCAGATGTTGTTCAGACAGACTCAGATTTAATGAGAGAATAAACCTGCTGGTCGCGGCTCAACAAGCTTTAATTTATTTATTTATCCAAAGTATTTCATGTATCAGGCTAAAACTTTACAGACGTCCTTATTTCTTACTATAAAAGTTTCAAGCAAACCTGAGATGGTCGAGCAGGAACTGTTCTGAGCAAAGAAACCAACAAATATTCACATTTAATGAGCTGCAATCACAGAATCGTCTCCTAACAAGGACTCAAACTGACAGATTCTACAGCTCACGATGACTTAGGGCGGCTGTAATGAGCAAACGCACAGAGCCGGTTAGATGGAGTTTATTTAAGGCTGTGATGTTACAGAGGAACAGCTACAGCTCACTAAAACATCTGCTCGCTTCTCCAAAACTAAAATGAATCCTGTAACATCCTCCCCTGGTGTCCTTCAGGTTCTTCTCCCACTGATGGCTGTTTCTGGTAACGGTTTGGATCATCGTCAGCGAGACACGAAGCTTCAGTCGGAACATAATGGACAGCGTTTGTCCCGGTGAGTCCGTCAGACTGTATCAACCACACATAGAAAGGATCTGACAGGAGCCTAGAACACCCACACACACCCTGATCCGCCACAAGCATCCACACAGCGTCGTCCGTCCTCCGCTTCTATGTTCAAGTCTGTTGGCTGGAGCCCAGCGGGCCGGGCCGGGCCGGGGCAGCGAGGCCCGGCCGGCTGCTCTGGGTCTGGAGGGAAGGAAGGGGCCGAAGGAGGGAGTTCTGGTGGAGCCTCAGTCGTCCGTGGTGTCCAGCACGCTCTGACTCAGCGCCAGGTCCCAGTAGTGTTCTGTGCCGTGCTTCTTGAAGTGCTCCCGGGCCATGCTCTCCGTCGGACACTGCTTGAACTTCATCTCCCCGAAGCTCCGCTCCTTAGCCGTTCCCTGGAGAACCGAGAGGGAACGTTAGGCTCACGGTGAAGGAGGGAGGGAAGGAAGGAAGGAAAGAAGGAAGGAGAGAACCGAGAGGGAACATTAGGCTCACGGTGAAGGAAGAAAGAAAGAAAGAAAGAAAGAAAGAAAGAAAGGAAGAAAGGAAGGAAGGAAGGAAGGAAGGAAGGAAGAAAGGAAGAAAGAAAGAAAGAAAGAAAGAAAGAAAGGAAGGAAGGAAGGAAGGAAGGAAGGAGAGAACCGAGAGGGAACATTAGGCTCATGGTGAAGGAGGGAGGGAGGGAGGGAGGAATGAAAGGAATGAAAGAAAGAAAGAAAGAAAGGAAGGAAGGAAGGAAGGAAGGAAGACTCTCTCCATCCGTTAGTGACATTGATGACGTCCAGTAGCTCACATGGTACATTTAAGGGAGACAGAGGAACCTACTACTACTAATAACACTAATAGTGATGAGAGCGGAGCAGAAGGCAGCAGAAGGCAGAACATCTGGACCTCACCTCCCAGATCAACCAGCACTTGTTGTTCCTCTTGGTGTCGTCGTCTCCGTCTGGATCTAACAAAGGATTCATGGAAAAGAAAAACTCATTCAGTGGCTCAGTCAGTAAACCTGTAAGAACTCATCAGCTCCAGTAATTCAACTCTGCAGCCTGACAGCATTCCAGGCTTCCTCTGAACAGCTACCGGTACTGCTCACTTGGACCCGGACAGACTCTAGAACCCTACCGTCTCTTTTACTGTTGTGTTCCTCCCACTTGATTCTGTGCAGCATCAGCCTCTTGAACTTCTTCTGGGATTTTGGGCCTAAAAACAGACAGACAGAGATTCAGATGGATCCAGTAGCAGCAGGTAGGACACACTGTCAGCTGTTCTCTACCTGACACACCTGAACAGTCCACGTTGGTACCGGTTGTGTTTCAGGTCTGTTTGACCACAACATCATCCTGCGTCTACATGAAGGCGTCAGTAATAACAACTACAGTCTAGCGGTATAATCTACTGGATTTAGAGCAACAGGACAAAGATGCTGAATTCACTCATGTGTTTTCTTTGAGCTTTAAACCTGCAGATCAGCATCACATGAAACACGACTTCATGATACTGACAGACATCTGAACCAGCTCAGATCAGAGACAGCCCAGGTTGTTTACGAGTCAATAACAAGAATCCAAACTAAACCTAAAGAACGTGAACTCTGGAAGTCCAACAATCAGCTGAACGACGGTCGTGTCGACCTCAGTAACCACTGATTTACAGTTTTACAGACTTTTTTTTGTTTTTTGTTTTTTTTTTTTTACAGCAAAACATCAAATGAAAAAAAACCTCATAAAACACTTCTTCTGGTCTATTCTAGGAAACTCATCAGTTCCTCTGAAAGCAGGCTGTGCAGCAGGTAGACGGCCAATCAGCAGCCGGCTCCTAACTTCCACCCTTTTAGCTTTAACTTGACAACATCCTGATAACTGTCTGACAGCAGCTCATGATGTTCATGTTTGTTGTTTATAAAACAGTAGAAATGATTCAGTCCCAGAAGAAAGATCCATCCAGGACCTGACCCACATGAACTACCTGATGACTAAGAAACCTCATCACATTTTGTTTTTAACTCGTATCTACAGCAAACTGAGATGAAATCTGAGGAGATTCCTGTTTTGGAGCACAGACGTCATTTTGTGACGTTCTACAGATGAAGACAGCAGCTGTTTAGCTGCAGCCGTGTCGGGGTGAACGTTTACCGGCTCCATCTGCTCCAGAGGAAAGTCCGAGCGGTTCTCCGTTCTGTCCGATAACAAACCAGCGCTGAAACTAACCATTACGTCCAAATCAATCAAATCACTTTCTGGTGAAAAACCAACTACAAGACGACAAATGTCTTGTTTGGCTCCCAATCCAAAGGTTTCAGGTTATTCCGTCTGATTTTATGAACTGCAGACAATCACAAGAACATCTCTGATAGATTTCATCCTCTTTAAGACACCTAGTTTAGTTCTTTACCTGGCCATTAACCCACATCCAGCAGGTTTATTCTCTCCTTAAATCTGAGTCTGTCTGAACAACATCTGAGGAACTATTGAAGATCAAACCTGGAATGTTCTGTTAGTTCTCATCCTGTCACTGATCCAGAACCTGTAGATCAATCATCTGATTATTGGTGAGTTATAATGTGAAAAAGTGAAAAGTTCCATCTCTGAGCTCATGAACTAGAACCTGATGCTTCAGAAGAGAACCAGTGATGTGTTCTGACCCACATGTAGCTGCAGGTCACAGGAACACAGACGACACATCAGAACACTTTCAGATGAAGCTCTGGGTCACAGACACGAACAGAAAGTTGTTTTAGTTGAACTGGAACAACTGTTCTCCACAGACACGGGCAGATTCCATCTCATTTGACCAATTTGATCACAAGTAGATCTTTAAAAAGATGTTCGTTTGATATCTGAAGTCAAAACGTCACACTGATATGAGAGACTCATTAAGCAGACCGATGTGTCCGGTTCTACTCGGCGCCGTCTCTTACCTCCCTCCACCACCACCAGGTTCACGTCTTTGTGCAGAACCACGGTTCCCGTCAGGTACAGCTGGTTGGCGTTGGCCTCCACTTTGAACTTCTTGGCAGGATTCTGCAGGTTCCGGATCCTGCACAGGGAAGGTGAAGGCATTAAAGCAGACGTAGAACTCTGCTGTAGTTCGTCTGAACTCCAACATGTCGACATACGAACCTGTACACTGAGATGTAGACACCATCTGTGAGGTCTTCTCTTAACTTCTTCACCTTCTTCTCTTTCCTCTGCTCCGCCGTGAGTTTCCGAGCTGCATTCGCCTCCTCATGAGCCCTGCAGGGAAGGAGGAGGACATTATTTATCACGGACCGGTGCAAGACATGACTCAGTAAAAACAGAGGGGTGAAGGGAGGTACCGACTTCTGCCTCTTGGCCATCTGTGCTCTGACGTGGGCCTCCACTTTGGTGGGATCCTGAACCGCCTCCGTCCCCAAAACCCTCATCAGGTTGGAGATTCGAACTGAGAAAACACAACAGACGTCGTCTACATTCTGTTTCATTGCAACAGGCTTTAGATGCAGCGGTTCTGCGGTTCTACCTTTGGGTTCTGGTGGTGGCATCAGTCCAAGACGGACCTTCTCCTGAACTTCTTTCTGACCCTCCCGTCGTGTTTGTCTTCTCAGTTTCTTCTGTTCTTTCTTGGTCAGATAGACGCCCAGCGTTACCGGCTTGTCTGTGTCGACTGAGGAGCAGAAAACACACAAACTGTGACGGCAGCAATGAAAGAAACACACGAGGACAGCTGGAAGGCTGCAGAGACGGATCACTGCATCAGGTCCAGCACCTGGCGCTGTGATCTCTGGAGTGTCTGTGATATAAGAATTAATCATTCAAGAATGACTGGCTTGGTTTTGTAGGAGAGTGCATCTGGAGAAAAAATACAAGAAGATTTTTAAAAAGCTGAAAAATGACTTGTTGGGGTTTGTTTTTTCTTTGGATGTCATCGAGTCTGGCTTTGCCCTCATCACGGAGCTTTACTGCTGATGATCTTCTCTGTACCTGACCGGCATCACCATTACCTCTGGAGACAACATATTATCATCGTCCTCTCCTTTAAACAAACACGGCTCCGCTCTCACTTCAGTGTTGTGATCAACACCTTATGTCAGAGCCTCTACTTCAGGCTACACATCCAAAATGCATGTTTACCAACAGATAGCACGTTGTACAGACGTCCCCTGAACGCCTCACATGCACGTATGTAGATGTGAATGCTGCTGTGCACGGAGAAGCCTCACTGCAGCCCAGACTCTGACTCACCTGACTTCTGTGTGAGCATTTTAAACACGAGTCGTGTTGCTTGGATGGTGTGAAGCCAGATTGTGACTAACATCACATTAACTGTGCAGCACGACAGCTGATGCTGGGCTTTGCAGCCAAGTCCTTCTTTTTTTTCTGTTTCTCGCTCAGTCAACAAACAGTCTTTAAATAAAGTTTTTAAACACGAACCCTCCAAGAAGCCTTTAGTCAGAGCAGATCAGGTTCTATCAGACGAACCTCTTTGGTAGATTCAGCCGTGGAAAATGAGAAGTTTTCTTTTTGTGTCATGACGTTTGAGTTCATCTTTGCACATCACAGAGCCGAAGCTCCAGCGGTTCGTCTGCAGCCTGAGGTTTTATGCTTTTTGGTTTAGAGCTGAGCAGCATGTAGGTTTCACACGGTGGATAACGGATCTACTGGACGGCAGAGCTCTCAAACATTACTGCAAAATAAACTTCACGCTCCAAATGAAGCTTTGAACTTTTGTAGATGATCGAACTTGCTGCAAATGTATGTTTTTTAACTGATGCCTGGTGGACCAGGCTTTCCCATTCAGGTAGTTTCAGGCAGCTGGAGGGTTTTGTCTGTGTACCAAGCAGAGGATTAAGTCATGAGACGTTTCCATCAATGCAACTGGTGCACACGCCCAGAATGGAACCTTGGAATTACTGCAAGAGTGAAAAAGTGAAAAATCAAGTCTGTGCTAAAGCGGCTCCAGAACGAATCTGAAGGAAAACTTGAGACCCGTTACTGGAAGAAGCTGAAGGAACAACTGGAGCCCGTATTCAAGGGTTCCTCAACATGTTCTTCTTCATGCTGCACCAACCAGCCTGCACAGCCGACGCTCGTCACACACGCCTTCTCTAACGTTGTGTTGTCAGTAGTAAACAGAGCAAACAAGGTCCCGCTGTGCTGTCTGAGGACAGTCATCTTAAACACACATTCATCTTTCATGGACTCACCTGGAGGACTGATCTGAGCCGGATGTTCTACCAGGTTGGTGACACCAAACAACTCCAGCAGTTCGAACTTCGTGTCGGAGTTTCTTAAAGGCATTAAAGGGAGAACACGCAGGTTAGCTTCAGTAATACATTCATGTCTGTGCCACAGAGATCACCAGTCAAACATCACAGTCTGCGTTTAAGACAGAACTCTGAATTCTGAAGGAACTTGTGCCACATGATGCTCAGAAAAAAAGACATAAAATAGTAATAAGTACAACACATAAGTAAAGAAGACACCAGACATCTCTCACATGTGAACATGAGCCTTCTCTCAGTAACAGAAGCAGCGCCGCTACTCTGCATCGATCTGGAACAGCTCTACCTGTGCGTCCTACGGCTGGGTTCATCCTGCCACACCTGGACATGGTCTATTTTTCAGCCCAACTATACTTTTGGACTTCCTGTCCTGCTTCTTTCAGCTCCATCTGTTTCCTGCTGCTGTAACGTGTGAACTTCCCGGTGAGGGATCAATAACGCTGATCTGATCCTAGAACTCGGGCTGGGCCGCATCATACCGTACACGGTGATACCGGTGTAATGTTGGGATGATATGAAGTTGAAATAACATTTGAGTGCAACGTGCAGTGCTGTTGTTTTGTGGGGCTGGTCCGAAAAGCCATTTCTGATCTCTGGACATTCGGTCCCAATTAATGGCGAATATCCCGAATATTCGGGGGTGCGGCGCGGTGGTGGCGGGTGAGTATTTGTGCCGACGGGGGGGTTGTGGTCCGGCTCCGACGGGCTGGAGTGGGCGTGACACACAGGCTGCATTTGGCTGCAAAGACCAGTTTCTGTGTTTAGGTTAGCGGTGACGGCTCCGTTTCTGCGGCGGCGGGGATATTCGGAGATCAAGTTTGATATCCCGATTCCAGCACAGCAAACAAATAGTCGGCTATTCGGGTCCAGTCCTATTGTTTGGTCCGGTCTAATGCCCATGGAGGAGGACGGATGCAGCGCATCGACTGACACAGCAGGGCCGTGTTAGTGCAAAGGCAACTCCACGTTTAGTTCAGAACTAATTTATTTAGCCACTGCCATGTTCAACTACACTGTGATCACCGCCGGCATCCTCGTTACTTCACTACCCCCACAACATGTGCAACAGGAGTACTAGCGCCCCCTAGTGGAATGGCATGCAACATGTACATACAACAAAAGAGCAACAGGCCGGACCCGGATATCAGAGTATTCGGTCGTTGTGGTGGTGTCCGGAGAGCAATTTTGAGATCCGAATATTCGCCGCCACTCGCCGCTACCTGATGGTGGAAACAGAACTGCGACCACTGTCCCAAACTGGCACCAGCAGCCAAGTCCTGCCTGTGCATCCCGCCCACTTCCATTTGCACCAATAAAGTTGTGCAGTTTTGAAGTATTTTGTCTCGTGTCATTTATATCGTGATAAATATTTTTGGCCGTATCAGCCTGCCCTACTTGGAGCAGGACTAGAACAGTGAAGCGTAACGCTGGTAAAGCAACGCTGCACGTGATCATGGCAACGGTTTAGCCTGAACCACTCACATGTCTACGTTGGAGGGCAGGATGTATGAGTCCCACCACTCAATGTTGGGAACCTCTCCCTCTCCGATCTCCTTCTTGGGTGCGATCAGAGCCAGTTTGGTCGACGCCTGGATTCCCGTCTTCTTGGCGGCCTGAGCGATCTCATTCTGAAGGCGTTCCAGCTGAGCCTGGTTCAGGGACAGAGGGCTTGTTTAAGTCGAGTTTAATCAGCTAATCAGGTTGATGCAACATGGTTCCATACCCACCTTGGTTCTAATCCTCTGAGCGATCTTCTCGAAGCGCCCCTGGTCGTGGAACTTGAAGCTCCTTCGGGCGCGCTGAGCCGGCGTGATGGACACCCGCTGGTCGAAGTAGGACGTGGACTCCAGGTCGTCTCCGGGTTTCTCCTTCAGCTGCTGACGGAACTGTTCCCTCTTCACCGCCCGGATGTTTGCTGCAGAGCAGAGCGCTGTGTGAGAACACCAGAACGGGGAGAAAACACGGCGCGTCGCCGAGACGTTACCAGATGGCCGCGGACAAACCTTTCAGCGTCGGCATGCGGTGCGTGAGCTCCACCTCTTTGCCGCTGGCGTCCACCGTCCGTCCTTTCTCGTCCAGGATCAGAGGTGTTGGCTTGTTCACCTCCTTCACTTCTACTTTCCTGTAGATGAACGCAGGTTTTATTTCCACAGGGAGCAAACAAACTTCACCCTCATGGTTTCTGTCTTCTGTAGACAAGGATGGTTTCCATTACTGCTACCAACACCACTGATCCGTCCACTACTATAACAGCCTCCTATCAGGTCCTCCTGGTACTGTTCAGTCAGTGGACAGAACTTTCAATAAAGTGATTCACAAACCAGATGGAAACAATCCCCTCATGAACATTACGCTACAAACAAGAGACTCAATAAAAACTGTTGAGTAATCGACATTAAAAACAACAAATAAACCAATTAAATGAATGAAAAGCCAGACTTTGGACACAGATCCTGAGTTTGATCAGACGAGGATCAGAACAACAGAAAGCTGCGTCGCTGTGGGTTTGTGTTCTGACTGTAAGCTGAATTAAAACTCTGCGACCAGAAGACCTGAAGGTTCGACAAGGCTGGCAGGAGAAAAGAGCTTCAGAGAAGAATCTAAACAGAACGAGAACAGACTTTTAAAAACGTATTCTCTGTGTCATTCTTTACTCTAAAACAAACTGAACGCACAGCTTTTCCTTTAAGATCATTTTTGCTGCATTAACAAACAAAAATAAAACCCTACAATCTGCACCAGAACCAGTTAATCCACCTGATCTGAACACAAGTTAATAATGACGCTGATCATGGGAATAACGTTAAATATCGGCCAGAGTAATAAGTCAACACCTGCTTTAGTTTAGTAGAAGCAGAGCTGAGGGTAAACGTGCAGGATAACGTCTACGCAGCAGTAATAATAGAACATATCCCATAGTTCCTCCAGAGCTGACAACGCCGGAGCCCAGCGACCCTCCACGAGCTGTAATGAACGGATGTACTCACGGTGGAGCGATGCCCATGGCGTGCAGGTTGGCCAGAGCCACCAGGTTGTGAGGCCCAGTGTTCCCCAGAGCTCCCAGTATGCCGGGCTTCATGGCCAACTGGGACTGGATGCGGGCCTGCAGCTCGGCGGCCTTGCGAGCCTTCTCGATGGCATCGTTCATGAAGCTGGCAGCCTGTGACGGGGCGATGGAGGAGGCGCCGGCGGCTGCAGCTGAGCTGCCGAGGAGCCGCGACACTGGAGGGGAGTCCAGCTGCGACTGTGGAAGGACGGGAGGTGGAGTTAGACAGAAAGAAGACTTCAGGATGGAGAGATTAAGTTCTAGAAACACTGAAGCTTACTCCTGTAGAAGGGACAGACGAGGCGAAGCTCAGCTGCTTCTTCCTCTCCTCGATCTGCCTCGTGGCGGCTTCCATCATCTGCTTGATCTGTTAGTGCAGCAACAGGAGAGGCTCAGGACACTTCATTCAGACACACTCATCACTCTGCGGTGGATCGGACCCACAGCTGTGTACCTGCATCTTGGTCAGCATGCCGGGGCTCTCAGCCGGAGGTCCAGGTATCACCTCCGGCTCCTCCACCTCCTCAAAGCGAGGACCTCGTTTTCGCTTCGCCGCCGTCCCACCACCTGCCTCCGGAGGTTCCCGCAAGGCGCCGGGCTCAGCCTCGTCCCCGAACACATCCTGAGTCCAAACAGTCAGAACAGAATCGCAAATAAATTAGAGGATCAGCAGTTTGACTTGATGTGTCTTCAGTTAACAGAGAAGGACGAACATTCGGAGGCAAACTGCACCTCTGAAGAGTATTTAACTCGTTTCTAGGCCCGACAGATTTATTAGCTGATTGCAGTCCTTTCAAAACAATCATCATCGGCCGGAGTTTGGCCGATCAAACGCAGATATAACAGTGAAATGTTCTGCCTGTGAGGCATATCTTTGTTGTTGTGAGCGTTAAGGGAACAAAAAGAAGATATTTCATTCATTAGATATTTTTTAAATCAATTGGAATAAATCAGAATTTTTTTCTTCCAAACATCAGAACCAGTGATTAGAAGCTGTGGTTCAGAGCGTTAGAGTCTCGTCTCCTGGTTGGTCTTGATCATTGAACCGATCATGTAGAAAGTGTGATTTCCTGCCGATGAGCGGATCTCCTTCAGGTCTGATCATTCACTTATACTGTCAGAACAGTGTGTCGGGTTACCTTCAGGTCTCTCTTGCGGTTCTTCTCTCCTGCTCCTTTGTTTCCTCGAGCGCTGCGACTTTCCTCCAGCGCTTCGAAGAGACGCTCGACGAAACCTCCGGCGGAGTCATCGAGGAACGGACGCAGCTGGTCTGAAGGTGGAGAGAGTCAGAAGATGAGCAGGAGTCTCTAGTTCACTACAGTAAATACCACCAGAGGACCTCTACCTGCACTAACAGACCAGAGGACCTCTACCTGCACTAACAGACCAGAGGACCTCTACCTGCACTAGCAGACCAGAGGACCTCTACCTGCACTATCAGACCAGAGGACCTCTACCTGAACTAACAGACCAGAGGACCTCTACCTGAACTAACACACCTGGTCTCTGAACACTCAGCTGCTTTAAGCTGGTTCAACTTGTAAAATAACCTGAAACATCTGGTGATGTCAGTGGAGTGAATCTGTGAATTTATTGGTGCACTAACTCAGAGACATTTATCATCAACACACTCAAACATGTTGACTTGTGAATATTTTGTACATTTAAAACCTCCGTATGGGATCAGTGACAAACAAAGACAAGAATGTGAAGGAAGAAGGAATGTGAGCAGTGATATCTGTAGAAGAATCTGTCCCACATCAACAGTACTTACATGTGTGTATATGTGTGTATTGTTGTTTTCTACGATGCATGCATCCCTCTGCCAAAGACTTCCCCAGTTACAGGGATTAATAAGGACGACCTGATATGAAAAATTACAAATGTTTATGTGAAACTTTGGCCTTGACTTGTGCTGTCTGCTGACTTTTTGTCTGAACTGGGCCTTCCCTGAACCTCTGCGTCAGCATCCAGGTGAGCTACCTGTGGTCTTCCTCTTGTCCAGGCCCTTCCCCACACAGTGCAGCGCTGCAGTGACCACGGTGGGCTCGGAGAAACCCAGAACCTTCTTCACGGTTCGCTCCACCCACGGCCTCAGCTCCTCCACCTCCCGCTTCGGAAGAGACATCCTCCAAACCTGCAGAAGATCACAGTTCACATCCTGTCAGCGCCGTCATGGACTTTAACATCATGAGTACAGGACACGAGACTGGCCAAGAGCCATGACACGCAAAAACCACAACATCATGCACGTCAGAAGCATCATCGCACTGTTTCTGATGTGTGAGTTGTGTGTGCTAAGTCCGTCTGAATCCTTGTTTAGATTTGGAAATTAGACTTTCGTGCCCATTAGCTACACCAGAGGTTCTCACAGGAAGAAGTGAGATCTTCTCCAGTTACCTGAAGGACTATAAGCTTTAAAGTACAACCCTCATGATGCATCATAACAGATCAGTTCAGAACCGACACTGCAGCGACCACAACAGTCACAATGGGAAGCTGCAGAACCAGAACCAGAATCAGAAAAAGCTTTATTAACAAGTGAGCTCACACACAAGGGATTTGTCTGGTTACTGGACTCGCATAAAATCAGTTAGACAGCAAGACAGCAACAGAGTCAATAAGTAATAAATATAAAATCCGCCTCTAAGTCCGAATAAACAGAACCGTCTCAATCCTGTGTGACTTCAGGTAAATTAACTCAAACATGTCAGGCAACAGCTCAGTTTGCTGCTCGGGACAAAGAGATAAACGTGACTGATCTCCAAAGAAGTCTGCAGTCAGATATTAACTCTGATCTAAGGGTACAAAGAGTTTCTCAGCCTCATTTAAAAGATGCAGTTTGTTGACATGCAGCTCAACATGTCCACAGCAAGGTGAGGTGAACCAGTTTCTGTCAGAAGCTGGTCCACTCTAAGGACAAGACACCGAGACACAAACAGAGCAACGTGGTGGAGGCAGTCCAGTGCAATGAGGAACGCCCAGACCTGTACATCAGGGAGGCTAAACAGCCGCTCCACAAGTGCATGGCCCAGCACAGAAGCTCCTCAGGACAGGACTCAGCATCCACCTGGATCTCAAGGACAAAGGACTCTCATCTGAAGACAACAACGTACAGATGTTGGCCTGCAGGGAGGACGGATGGTTTGAGAGAGGGCTGAAAGAAGCCATCTAACTGGAAGGACCATCCCTCATCAGTGGTGGAGGTCTGAGGCATCACCTGTTTACAATTCAGTCCTCAGATCTCTCCCCAGGAAGACGAAACCACATCCACACCGAGCCACAAAGACCCTAACGAACCCCAGTGTGTCAGGGGGAGCACTAACGACTCACATAACGAGGGGGAGGAGCAACAGACCCCAAACTCAGGTGTTAACGTCTCCTTCAGGATATCAGTATGTGGAACTCCCAACTAGTCAGTCAGAGCTGATGAAGCCTCTTGGATGAAGGTGGAACATCTTCAATCAGTCCAGCTGCTACTATTAATCTACCAGAAGAACCAGGACCTGGAGGACTGAGAGTCTTCACAGACACACAGATTGGTTATTATTAGTTATATCTGAGGTGTTGTGTTCTGGGAATTTATGGCAATAAGTGAAATATTTCCCCTCCCTGCATCTCCTCCTCTTGACCGTTTTGTCAGATTCCTGTTAACTAACTGAACTACTAAACGATTATGAGCGATTATAAACTTGAACCGATCTCAGTCCAGATCGTTGGTAAAACGGAAAACGTTGGTCTTGCTCTGTGGATTTGGCACACTACTTATAAAGACACAAGGCACAGCTTTCATACGTTTATGGATGTAAATGACCATAAATAAAGATATTCTACTTTAGCTCTACACTGGCTGAGCAGACAGACAGAGGAACGGCGTTACTCAGCAGACAACACAGCGTCTCACCGGAAATTGGTGCAAATATCAGATTAAAATGTAAAGATTTCTGGGCTGAACCGAACCCCGACTGGATCCAGATTCTCACACTGGATATGAAGTGGACCGGTTTCATTTAAACCTGCAGACCTTTAAGAAGCTGCATCGGTTGGATGTTAGATGAGATTTATGAGTGAAATCTTTCTCCTCACCATCACACGAACTGGTTCTCCTTAATTATTTGGAGTAGCTCATCCAAATCACTATTAAATTAATTCCCATCCCGGCCAGCAGGTGAAGCTCAGTAGGACTCTGAATGTGGTATTTGTAACGTGTGTATGGCTGTAAATCACCATCAATAAGAGTGATTTACTGAGCTAACTGTCCTGCTCACACTACTTATATAATGCTGTAGAGCACAGACAGAAGGTGGATGACTGAACTTAGCAGCCAACAGGGTCTCAGGTTCTACGTCCATCTTCAGGAGAAAGATCCAAACATCAGGTTTTATTCGAACAACGTCTGTTCAAGTCTTCATGACAGTTTGAGCCACATAAAGAGCTTTAACACAAGCTGGGCGCTACAGCCTTACTCAGCAGTAGTTGGCTTCTGCAGACCGTATTAATCACGGACCGAACCGCCCTGATTAACCCAGAGACTGGACCCAAACACGGTCCCCTGAGCACCAGCACGCTCCGACATCCGCAACTTAGCTTCCCCAACACACACGTCCGGCGGTTTAACGCTTTAAAACTCTACTTCAGTCGGTGTACAGCGGCTCCCCGTCAGCCGGTGACGGTCCCGGTTGATCTAAACCGGTTAAATAAACGTGCTAACCGGAGCAGCGCGAGCTAAAACCAGCACCATCCGCCAAAACTCCCGGTTAGCTGCTAGCGCTGGTTAGCACCGAGCCGCCAACATGACCGAGTAACTGCAGAAAAACGGCCACAAACCTTGGATCCTGTCGGTAGTCTTCGTCTGTCCGCGTCCGCCGCAGAAGCCAAACGGGAACGGTCGAGTTTTATCGGTTCTGAACTCTCAAGCTGCGGAGTTTTCTGAGAAACTTTCAGCTCGGTGGCGCCGTTCACACGACGTTTCTGCTCCGCGACCCGGAAACACAAAGCCGCGCTGCTTCTTCTTCGTGGGCTTTTGTGCGCATGCGTTTGAGACAAAAGCCCTCTGGTTCCACCTGTTGGCCAAAGGGAGGAGCTGTCGCCGCTTCACTGAAGGTTTCGCCTGCTTTTGCTAAAAAGTCATGAATAAAAATAAGCTTTTTGAGAAGCAATTCATCTTTCAAAATTTGTATTTAACTGCAAAATACTGGTGGACTGATGGTAAACATGACATGAGTGAACTTCTGCTTTTATTTCAAGGCCAAGACCTGAACTTTGTAAAGTAGAAAAGATCTTTATGCTCTGATCAACAGCTGAGTGAAATCTGTTACAGTTAAGCTCCAAAATCTTAACAGCCGTGCCAAGTTTTGATTTATTTTTGATGAAACGCAGGTTCTATTAGCATGCTAAGTTTAAAAAACCTAGATATTAACACGTCAGAATATCAATAATCTGGATATTTACAGACAGAAGTATCAATAACTTTGATATAACAGACCAAAATGTCTAAAAAGGATCACAAATATGGATATCAACGCCAAAAAAAGATCATTTGAGATTTAATGCTTAAAAGTCTCCAAAAACTGATTATTAATGAACAAACATTGTGAAAACCTGGTTAATAACATTTTTAAAAAGTGTCAAAAACGTGGACAAAAACAGGCTCCTCAGTGCTCAACAATTTAAAAAATAAGGATTTTAACAAATAAATATTTTTGAAAATGGATGTTAATGAAAAAAAATCACTAATCTGGATTTTAATGCATCAAAATCTTAAAACCTGAAGGTCAGCACACAGATCTTATTGCTCAAATAAACGTTCTCTGTAACTCTAACTTGCTGTAGATTGTTGCTGCTGCTAATATCCTTCACATGTTCCTGGTTTACTCAGTAAACCTGCTTCCTGTCCTGATAATCTGTGTTTATTTTTGGTCTCTCTCAGGTTAAATATTTCCCAGTTGCTGTCCAACTAACCACAGCGAGTGAACTCAGTGCCCTCATGGCAACAACATGGGACTGTCATGTGATCGCCACTTCCTGCCACAGAAGCCCCGCCCCCTCCCCCCGTGTGTGCACGATGTGGGTCAGCAGAGTGCACTGGTAGTAGCGTGAGCATGAATCAGTAGTAGGAGGCCGGAGGCGACAGCAGGCTGCAGAAAGCCTGATCCAGCTGCGTTCATTTACTCCCACTGTGGAGCTCCTCCATCAGCATCCCGCTCTGAAGCTCACCCACATCCTCACCAGCACGTCGCAAACCAAACTGGAAAATCCCAGTTTGGTGTTTGACCAGGAAGCCTCCTGTTAGAGGACTGACTGATAGTCCATGAAATCTGAGAAACTTCCTTTGTGTCGCAGCTTCTTTCATCTTTTTCAGCTTTTGTTTGGCTCCGTAAACTCTGTGGTGCACGTAGACGATGACAACAACCAGTGACCAGACTGGGACGAGTGGGTCGGAACCAGCTTCAGCTCTCAGGGACTGAACAACAATCTGTGGGAACGACTTGAGCACAAAATGTGAAAAGTTCCTCACAAGCTGCAGCTGCAAATAACGAGCAGCTACTACGATCAATGAAATGTCATTTTTAAGAAAGTTTTATTTTTAATTCTATCATTTTAAATATAATATTTTAAGAACAATAAATGCAGAAGACATGTTTCAGTTTTTATGCGTCCTCACTGAACACTTTCCTGTTTGGACAAATCCAATTATTTTAGGACCATAAAATGTGCTCTGGATGCTTTGGAGAGATAATTATGATCCACTAACTGTTCAAAAAGATAAAACTGCATTTAAAAAATCTTACATTATGTAGACAAAAGGAGAGATCCTGTAAATCCTCACATTTAAAAAGCTGGAAACAAATAAATAATGAATGAATAGATGAGGCTTCAAGTGATTTTAATGAAATAATCAGAATTTTAAGCTTAATTTTGATCAACTTCTCAGTAATTTCTGAAGCAAAATGCAGAAGAATGCGCTGCTTACAAACAAATCATTTTACCTCGTTAAAGCGATTTCTGAACTGATGTTTTGTTCGAGCAAAAGGACAAATTCAGAAAACGCTCTCAAGTACATGAAATAGTGAAATACTGAAGATTGTCACATTTAAAAAGCTGAAATGAAAAGTGTTGGGTTCAGATGTTTTCCTCTGTTCGACCAACAGAATAAAATCAAATAAAAACGTTTTCTTGATTCCACCAGGAAGCAGATATGTTTGGTTTTTACAGACGGTGTGTCTGTGTGACTTTTTAGTGATCCAATGCAAAAAGTGTTAAAATTACAGTTTGTTGAGCAAAACTCTGTATTTTTTGCACATTCCTGCTGATCTGAGGACCACAGAACTTCTGCTTTTTACAGAATCTGTTCATTTAATCTTTTAAATGAGACATTCAGAAAAAAAGTGATTTGGATGAAATAAAACACGTTTAAGCTCAGATTTGGTTCATTTTCAGTGGAAACCCGACAGTTTGACGGTTTCTAGAGGATAGATGCTGTTGGTTTGGTGGTTTTTAAGTCCTGTGGTGGACTGAGTCTCCTCGTGAGTATCGTCCAGCGTCCAGAGACCTTCAGTGAAGCGGCAGGCCGAGTGTCTGCTGGCGGCTGGAGGCCTGAGCTCAGGTCTGGCTGGTCAACACGAGTCCTGGCTGCCCTCTATGATGTAATGACACCTCAGCACATAACATGACAATACCACAGATACTTCTATACAGCAGGGAAACAAAACGTGCACAGCTCACATGCACACACTGGCAGCTCCGGCTACAATAATACGGCCTCATGAGGGCATGTGGTGGAGCAGGATGAATTATTCTATTATATGAGTGGAATGCAAAGCATTTGGCCTGCAGTTAGTAATCCTGTCCAACATATGCAAAGCTAGAACTGTTGAGTCTCACAAGTGTTTCACTCAATGTTCTCAACTCTCTGAACTCCAAACCCAGCGGCAGGCTTTCAAAAAACCATCAGCCAGAGAGTTTGAACGTTTCAGCTGTTTTATAATCATTATAGGACGATTATGATTCATGGAAACTCAACAATCTGAGCTGAAATGTGAGATTCTTCGTCTGAATCACTTTGTTCTGAAGGTCTCATCTGAAAATGGACCAAACAGAAAGTGTTCAAGAAATCCTGTGAAAAACAACAATGTGGCGTCACTCAGCAGAACCAAGAATCCACCAGAGAAGACTGAGAGGAACCTCCAACATCTTCTACATCTGATGG
>NW_007578555.1:132093-133946 GCF_000690725.1 Stegastes partitus | reverse complement strand
CTTAAGTCATGTTGGTTCCATGTTTTTTCAGTTTTCACTAAATTTAGTAAAAGAATGTTTTTCATTGTTCTGGTCTCCATGGTTCTGTCTGAGTCCTGCTGACAAAAACCATCTCTGAGTTCTCTCTCCTCCTCCTTCTTGTTCTGGTTCCTCAGAGCTGCAGGACTTGATGTTGAAGGGAAACATGAACCTCAGTGGGTTAAACTGAACCAGGAGCAGGAAACGCCCAGCAGCTGATCAAAGGCCTCGTATGTAGTCTATAGTGTTCTAAATATTACATAAGAGCATTATTTATGAGTTCAGCTGAGATCTTCTCCACGTTCCTCCACCAAGCCTCTGGATTCATCATCGTACAGTCGAGGGTATTTCATCAGCTGACCCAGTTTTGTTTCACGGACTCTGACAGCGGCAGTAAATCATCCTGGAAGACGTGATCTCGGGGGACTCTGCCGTCTTTACATGCGCTGCACGGACCTCCGAGTGCACGTGCACGAGTCCACCAGCAGCAGCAGCAGCAGCTCCGTCGGTGGTTCCCTCTCGGTGAATAATTGAGCGGCCGTGTGAGATGGCGTCACACATCGAGGCCACGGCGAGGATGCTGCTCGCCTGTAGCTCGCCTGTAGCTGCCCCAAATATCACACACAATGTCACGGGACACACGTGTGTCCTTGAGCGTGCCGGCCTGGTATCCGTGTCGTGAGCGTGTCCCCTGGACGTGACGTCACGGCGCCGGGGAGCACAGATGGCGGGCAGAGCAACCCCTGACCCCGAGGCCCGTCAGCGCCGTCACAGAGCTGCAGATTTAACCAGCGTGGTTCTGTTCTGGGCCCGGCCTGCACTAAACCCACCTGGACCTTCACCAGAGGGAGTTCTGGAGAAAACGAGGGAATGAGCACCTTGTTGTGTTGAACTATACAAGATGCACACGAACGGCCAACCGACTGAAACTTGTAGATATTGTTAGAAATCTGAGCAACAGGGACTTTTATTCCTCAGCCATCTAAAGCACCACCTACAGACCGACTGCAACGGGCCAACAGAGCAGAACCACACCACCACGATGGAGAACTACACGTTATGAGAAATCTGTGTGAAAACAACGACTCTTGTTTGTCAGTCTTGTGTAGTGACTCCCATCAAGCAGCTGGATTAAGCAACACAATCATGTTTTGTCAGAAACAAATGTGCCAAAACAATGATGATATTTAAGCCAATATAAATGCATCATCCATAAGACGAATAAAAAGAAAAACACAAAAAAGATGGAAAATGATGCATATAATTAGAAATCTGTGTGAAAACAGCTGTCTCAGCTGTCACAACCGGCCCACTGAACACAAAAGCTCTAAACTAAACATATAACTAGAAACACGTGTGATAATCACGACTCATTTTCTCGGCCTTCAAACTAAATGTGTTTTACTAGAAACCAGTTCAACCCAAACACACAGAAATGATGGAGACTGTGAGTATAATTAGAAATACGTGTGATAACAACGACTCATTTTTCTTTTCTTCTGAAATACCACCGACCCACCAAACACAAAACACAACCAGTGACGAGAGTTTTATCGACAGTTTGAAGCGAGCGAGAAGGTCTGGATGCACCACCGAGCTGCTGGAACCAGCAACAGGACGCGGAGCCACAACTAAAAGCTGCAACCAGCGGATCAGAGCAGCGCCAGCTTCATGATGTGAGATCCTCAGTGATCCAACACGTGGAGGCAACATGAAGAGTTTCCATCAACTCCTCATGATGCACGTCAATAAAACTGGACAAACAAACACAGAACTGATGGAAAACTGGATCTATTATTAGAAATATGTGCAAAAACCACAAACTATTAAGATAT
>NW_007578555.1:127576-129702 GCF_000690725.1 Stegastes partitus | reverse complement strand
CGTCTGTGTTCGTTGGTGTGATGGAGAAGTTCTGATGGTTCAGCTGAGACCAGCAGGAAACATCCAGAGAGTTTTAGCTGCAGCCAGAGTTTCCTCAGAGAGCCTGAGAGCAGAATCCAACCTCCTGGATCAATGAATACATGCAGCACGGATCAGAACCAGTGGACAGAGGAGGACATAAAATCAAATAACCAGAGAAGCTGAAGCCGGTAAATATTTGGTCGTTTTATGTTGAATCTGCAGCAAACTGACGTGAGCGACTCGGTGCTGCTTTTTGTCTGTTTGCTGTGATCACTTCTCAAAGAGATCAAACCATCTCTGGTGCGTTTATGTGGGCGGCACATCAGAACGCAGCAGAACCCAAACTGTGAGGCTGAACTCTGCAGAGATCAGAACCTACAGAAGCCCGGATCATTCATCCACACACTGACCGGGTTTACAGTAAAGTTCTGTTTCTTCTGGTTGGAAGTGAAGCAGACGAGGAATTAAAGCCTCTGTTCTGGTTTGTAGTTTCTCACTGAGGCTGGAGCGGCTTCATCTCAGGCTGGCCGTCACTTTGGTCAGAAACAATAAATAAATCATCGTTAGCATCTTTAAAGCAACGTCTCACTGAGTTCTGACCAGAAGAAACCATTTGTTCAATAAAACTGTTCAGTGTTCACAGACACGAGTCACTGTGCACGTCTGAGCATTTATTATGTACAAGTGTTCCTACAACACTGAGAGAAGGAAGGAAAGCTGTGTTTTAATCGTGTGTTGGAGTATTTTGGGCCGTTATTGAACTTGTGTTCATGTGGTTTATGAAAACACACGAGGACGGTTGAAATGGTCTCGAAGCTGCATTTCCTCCAACAATCATTCTGGACATAAAACTACAGAAATAGGTCAACAATGGCTGTTTTTATTGTGTCTGCCGTCATTTCCAGCCAGAAGAAACCTGCTGGTCAGAAACAATCAACTATAAGTGAGTCATTTTAGAGTAAACTGTGCATCACTGGGACTGACAGTGAACGTCTCTCTGACCAGCTGGAAACAACATGAACCAGTAAGAAAACAGTCAGACGTGGTGTTAATGAACTCCAGCCGTGACTCGATGATCTGACACTAAATNGCACGTCAATAAAACTGGACAAACAAACACAGAACTGATGGAAAACTGGATCTATTATTAGAAATATGTGCAAAAACCACAAACTATTAAGATATGCCGCATGGACACTGACCCCAGTGCACAAAACGATGAGTTATTTAAAATATGTACATTATAAACTGTCAGAAGGTCCAACGTGGACACTGACAACCACCAGCTGTACCACAAAATACACAAATATTAGACACATATCTGATAACAGCGACACTCTTTTGACAAGCACGAAATACAAAATAGAAGCTGGATCAAAAAACCCTCAAAAATAATGAATGTTTTCATAGATTATAAAGAATATTTGGGAAAACAACAAACGATGAGAAAATGCAACGATCAGACAAATTAGGATCTAATGAGTGATAGAAATGAATTACTACAAAATATGACCACAAACCAACTAAATGAAGCAGCTGATCATATTTATTATTAACAAACAAACAAACACAACAAATGGTGGAAAAAAACAAGTTATTGTTACAAACATGTACAAAATCAAAATCGTTTTTCCTAAAATTAGCGTCACACTGACGATCATCAACTAACTTCACAGAAAATAAACAGGAAACAATGAAAAAGTGTAAAAATTAATAGAAATGTGAGCAGAAACATCGACCAACTGGACAGAACATGATGGACGTGTGACCACCACACGCTCCAAACAGACACACAAATCATAGAAAACATGTACGTATAGAAACATGTGCAGAAACGATGAGAACCGCCCGAGTCTTCTGAAACATGACCGACAACCAGCCAAACAATAAACACACAACATGATGGAGACGGTCCATGTTCTGGGAGCAAAAGCAGTGAACGAATGAAAAATACAAGCAAAGAGAAAAAGACAAAAGCTGATGAGTAATAATGTGTTTATTAATAAAAATATTTCTCAACCATCTGAAACTGCTCAAAATAAACACAAGGACTCTGAACATGACTGGAGCTCAGAGCAACAACAACAAACAAAGAAATGCTAGAA
>NW_007578555.1:108611-123461 GCF_000690725.1 Stegastes partitus | reverse complement strand
GGGGGGGCTACAGTCTACAATGAAAGAGGAAGTAGAAGAAGAACCGAAGCAGCCGTCAGTCAGCTGCAGTAGAAAACATACATGAAAAAGGACAGAAACAATGAAAAATAAGTGCAATTGGTTTCTCTGTCGCCACAAACCCGATTAAAAAAACCCAGGAGTGGAGGAAGACGCCCCCAGCCTCGGACCGGTGCCGATCTGAGGGTCTGCACACTCCCAAGAACAGGCAGCAACACGGTGGCTCAGGAGTCTCCAGTCAACATATGTACAGGACAGGTGAGTCGGATCCGTCAGAACCACGGCGTCTCACCTACAGCTGGATCAGAACCAGAGCGTCTCACCCACAGCTGGATCAGAACCGTGGCAGCAGGAGGTGAGACGCGGCGCAGGAACGGACCTCCTCCACATTTACATCTGCAGGATCAGTATTTTTTTCAAGTTTTTCAAGAGCACCAGCTACAAGCAGAGTCCGATCGGTTCCTCTGAAAACGAAAAGAAAAACGGCTCCACTGGACGACGAGCAGCAGCCACCGATCGATCAACCCACCGATCGATCAACCGACTGATCGATCAATCGACTGATCGATCAACCGACTGATCGCTCAGTCGGTTGGTCTGTAAAATGGTGAGAAGATGTTCAGTTCACTGTCACAGAGGAGGAAAGAAGTCAGAAAATATTTCCCATTCAGAGGATTCAGACCGTTGGCCGCAGCTTAACAGTCGACAACTGATCGACTAATCAATTAATCGATTGATCGCTGCAGCGCCGCTGGTGTCTGTGATAGTTGGAAGAAGTTTGGAGCTGAGCTGACCAACTTTAAAATGCATTCTTCCCAAACAGTCGAGCTGCTGCTTGTTGTCTCGATCAATCGATCAGCTGTTGGATCAATGATCTGTCAGAAAACACCGACATCTAAGAAATACCGTCAGACGGTTTGGACTTCATCAAAACAGCGGCGATACGCTATCAGTCGAAAACAAACCGATCGATCAGTTGATCGCCGCAGCTCTGTGGGGGTTTGTCAGAGTCGCTGATACTGAGCCGGACGTCGTCGGGCTGCAACCGTCGATAACATCGATCGTCTATTAATGTCTGAACGGTGAAAGATGGCAGTTCGTGTTTCCCAAAGCTCACGAGAACATTCTGTCATCAGAGGACTGAACAACAAACAAACGATTCATCGATCAACAGCTGAAAACTAATCAATCAGTTGACTGACTGTTGCAGCTCTGATTGGTCGCTAACGAGGAGACGTCAGCTGATCGTTTCCTTGTCAATTCATCTGCTGATTATTTCTCAATCAATCGGTTTGTAGTTTATAAACTGTCAACGAGGAGGGAAAAAACTTCAAATATTTACATTAAAGAAGCTACAATTTTGACTTTTATCTTCTTAAAAAATATAAAAACTGATTAATTGATCATCAACAGCTGGTGATGAACTAAACAGTTGAGAACTAATCGATTCATTTTTAGACCAGTTTCATAATAAAGGTTGGGGCTGCGACGGCCCACTACCACGCTCATCATCAGAACCGATTCGTTGTTTGGTTTAGGAAGTGTGAAAATGGTAAAAAAAGATGTTGGTCAGTGTGTCCACAAAAGATACTCAGACAGTCAACCAGTAACCAGTAACCAGTAACCAGTAACCAGTGAGTCATGAAGCCAGCCGCTGACCACCAGTCCACTGGTCGCTGACGCTCTGAGCCACAGATGAAGGCAGCTCCTGGAGATGACGCCGGGTTTTAAGCAGTAGAAAGTAGATGAAGCTTGGTTCTGTTGTACCTTTAGAAGCGAGTCGACTCCTCGCAGGCGCTGAATGTGTCCCGGTTCAGTGAAACACAAGCAGACAATCAAAACGCAGCATGAATGCACTGAAAGCACCAAACGCTTGCTGTGAACACATCCTATTTGGTAAAAGGCACAGTAGTCCAACCCAAAGATCTCACTTCCAACACAAACCATCAACAAAACAGCATCTTCCCAACCGCCTCAACAAAAGTGTGGGCCGAGCCATGTGAGCGCACGGCCGGCGATAATCAGCTGCCTAATAAATAAATACAAACAATAAATAGATGCAGTGTCACATCAACACATGAATAAATTAACGGTGGGACTCGAGAGTCGAATGTCTGAGTGGTCCGTCGTCCGCCCTCGGGCTGGTCTTTAAAGTCTTCCTCGGATGTTCCTGACGCTGGTGGGCGGTCCGTCGGATCCAAAGTCACATGATGATGTCACTTCCTCTCGATGCCGCCGCCCAAACGATTCTCGGATTACATTCGTGAGTTGTGACATCACTTTCCCACCGATGACTCCGACACGCCACACGTAGTCGTCACGTCACTCGCTACGAGATCTGTTTTCTGTGCGAGCCAGAGGTCCTATCTACAGGTGAATGTAAACATGTCTCGTGTCCTAAAGGCCAACTCGTGCTCTCCGAGTCCGCAAAGGTCTCTCACAGTCAGACCGGTGCTGGAGAACGGCCCGACTGCACCTCGTCAGACAAAAGGGTTTCTGAGGCGGAGCTCAGCCCAGGATGTAGCAACAGTGCCCCTGAAAAAGGGATGATTTTAGTGCGACATTTGCATCCAGGATAAAGCAGCTAATTTACCTGAAAGCACGAAACAGAACTGCCTTTCAGTTGGTAGGTTGTTGTTTCCTGTAGTAACGGCAGCGCTCATCACTCATCATCAGCACATCTATAACTGAAGCAGTCTGCTGGACTTCAGAGGTGCTTCTGGTTCTAAAATCTCCAGATATCTCGTGCTATGTCTGAACACAAATCACGAGGCCATTTGAAAAGTTGAAGCTTTGTGCGTGTCCCAGATACAGGACTCCCTCCCAGGACAGAACAACGTACTGACTCCAGGGCAGGTGCTCCTCCAACGCCGCTCTATGGTCGTCTAAAGCCGTCCAGTAGCACATTTCTCCTAACTATGCCTTGAACAACGTAATAATTACCATTTAGGTTAACACAACAAACCTTACGTGTTCTGTTTTCTACAAAAAACTGAACATACGTCTAGGAGCTGCTGTTTTGGGTCGTTTTGGTCGAAGTTAATGTGGCGGCAGAAGCTGCTGGTTCCTGCATTGCAACGGAAACATAAATGCTGGAAGGGCCAAGAAAGGCCCAGTGACATGATGCTACAGTCAGTCTGTTGCTACATCCTGTGACAGTCACGGCCGCTCAGCAGCATCCGGCCCGAGTGGCTTTAGATGTGGGATATGAGGCGAGAGCGACCGATGCGGACCTGCTGTAGGACAAACCAAGAGTTGGCCTTGAGACTAGAATCAGCTCAGTCTAGTTTCACTCTCAGGATTGAATCGTAACTGGAGTTGCCTTTCACAATAAACATCAGAAGCTTTCATTCTCAGTATTGACATCAGTGTTTTTCTATTTCAGAGTCCTTCCAGTTCAATGAAACACCTCTGAATCTAGTGATTGCTTTCATGCTGAGGAGGAACTTTGATTCTCTCCTCCAACTTCTTCACAATCTCTCCTATTGGTCTGTCCTCCTGTAACCTGTATGTTCCTTCAAGTGTTTTTTATCTTTCCCCTTCAACCAAACCACCATCTTTGTGCAGATATTTAGATTATTATGTAGTCGTGGTAGGTTTAATTTAATGTCATCCTGTCGTCTGAACTAACTGTTTGATCCATTATTTGATCTCGGTATCTACCACCCACAACTCTTCCGTCTTCTTCTTCTTTTCCTTAATGCTTGTATGATCACAGGCCTTCAGCCTCTTCTTCCCGTCACAGCAGCAGCGTTCAGCCCGGCGGTGGATCGGAGTCGGGCTGCCGGCTCTTCAGTGCATCAGGTCTCTACGGTGGTGGGACAGGCCCGGGGCAAAGGCGTCAGTGTGGCGTGGAGAGGAGGCTGGCTTTCGCCCTGACACGTCTCCGCGGTCTCGCTCTGTTCTGCAGCAACAGGCTGGCTTTGGCACCGGAGTGGCTTCTTCAGGTTTTTGGGGTGCTTGCGGGGCGTGGTCGAGGAGACGGAGCTGTCCTGCGTGGCCGGACTGCCCCTCCTGCCGGCCGTCAGTTCGCTGCTACCCGCCACCGCCGCCGCGCCCTCGTGGGGGACCTTTCGCGGGGACAGAATCGGGGCGACGTGCACCCAAGTCAGGCTGGGCTCGGAGCTGTGGCCTGCTTTGTAGTCGGGCAGTTTGCCTGCTTCCTCGCCGTCACTGTCTTTTCCCTTTGAGTCGTCGGTGAGCTGGCTGTGCTCGGCAACATCTGGGGAATTCTGTTTTGCATCAGATGCCGGCGATGGAGACGGAGGAGGGCCGTCCCCCTCGTCCTGATCCAGCCTCTTCTCTTGTGCGTTGATTCGAGGGCACTTGAGAAGGACGGGCGACGGCGAGGTGGAGTCCGTACCCGTCCAGCTGAGTCTGCGCTTCTGCAAAACCAACAGCGCAGGAAATCATCAGTGAATGTGAAGTTCAGTTTGAGGTGGAGGCAAGTGAACTCCTGCACACCTGAGAGCGGCCTCACCTTGACGGGAATGTGCAGCTGATCCCGGTGCTTGTGCGGCGGCGTGGAGTTGGACGTGTCCTGCAGGGAGCGGGCTGGAGACATGGCCACGCTGGAGGCCGCAGACACCGGCTGAACGGGGATGTGAGGAAACCAGAGCTTCAGCATCATCTCCACCTGCAGGAGCGTGTTCAGGTACTTCTCCCTGGGGAGGAGGAGGAGGAGGAGGAGGTTACAGACCTCTGGACACTCATCAACATCCTGCACACAGAACTCGCTGAAGTTTTTCTGCTCTGCTGGTGAACGCTGAAACTCGACCTTCCCCCGGGACTGCTCAATAAAACATGCAACAGGAGGCTTGAAACGTAAGAGCGCCTCGCTGTTTAATAATCATTTACAGTCTCAGCTCGGACGTCGAGCAGCGCCGGGAAGACTCGACTGAAACCAGGACGGGGATGAGGGGCTAAAAGCTAAACACTGTGATGATCTGGCATTTCTCTTCTGCCCCAAAAAATAAACATTAAAAGGATTTAATGATTTTTGCTGCAGCTTCTACCAAAGACGTACGTTCAGTCTGGAGAAGCTGCCTGGTTGGCTGTGCTTGTCTGCAGCAGCACCACGCTTCATTTAACCCTCTAGACACCTTATCTTTTAATTATTATTTACCAGAGCTGAAAACTGTGAAAACTGAACGAAGCCACATTTTCCAACTTTCTGATGCTTTGCTGAGTTTTTCCAGAACCAGATTCTGTAAAAACTCATAGTTCTGCGCTGCCTGTTGTGAAGGAGAAGACATCGACGGCTCAGATGAACTGCAGGCAGTGTAGAATAAGTAATTAGGATTAATTTAACTTTCCCTTTCTTTATTTCCTTCGTTCTAACTGAGTCCTGCTGACAGAGGACTTCTCCTTCATGTGGTTCTGGTTCCTCAGAGCTGCAGGACTGTATGTTGGAACATGGACCTGAGTGAAGGACCAGGACCAGAAGCTGCTGCTGCTGCGGTTCAGAGGGTTAAAGCGGTTTGTTGTGGTGTATTTGTGGCTCCTGCACTTTGCTGTATTGTGGTTATATTCAGTGAACTGTGGGCTCTGGTCGGGACAATGTGATGGCATCTTACCCGCTGTTGGGTCTCTGTAAAACCCCCACAATCCTCTGGATTCGATCCATGGCCACGCTCTGCTGGAAACTACTCAAACCTGTCGGTCAAAAACATAATCCTCCAGTCAGCATTTACAGCGAGCGGCTGCACATGTGGCCTCTCTCTCAGACACACTCTCACTCATGCTGTGGGTAACGGTGCCGAGCCGGTGAGTCAGACGGTCGCTGCTCGCATCGACGCCGCAGCCCACTCACATCATGGAAACCTGCGTTCAGCAGCTACAACTCCAGTCTGCACACATGCACGCCCGGAGGCGGCGGCGTAAAGATGCTTACCGCGGTCGAATCGGCCTCTCTTCAGTCCATTCAGCAGCTCCAGCAGCGGCCGAACAAAACCCTGCAGCTCAGCACACTGACAGAGGAGAAGCAGAGAAGATGGATTAGCGCTCAGGCTGCTGTCTGAAGCAGTCTGCTGGGCTTCCCTCTGCACTAACGCTGCTGCCAGCCGCCGCTCAGCTCTCTGGCCGGCTGTCTGTCCACACAAGTGTCACGCACATTTGAAGGAAACTTTTGAAATGACCCAAAAGAGTAAAAACAAACCACAAAAAGCAAACGAGTGACAAAAACTGGGCTTTGAATTGTCGTCAGAAGGGGGCGCTGTGAGACACGTTAGCTGGAATAAACGGAGTAGAAGAAGCTGGAAACAAAACCAGTTGTTTGCTGAGAAAAATGAGACTTTGGAGAGAGGAAGCTGTAAAAGCTTTAATTCTTCTTTCATCTCAAAAGAAACGAGAACTTTAGAAAAGACAAGAGTCACGAAGGTTCTGTAGAAGGTCAGAAACCACCAGAGGTGTCCAGAGGTTCCTGTAGGACGGTCTGACGCCACCTCATTGTCACTATTGCTCTGCTACAGGACCAGCACACTCATATTTGCATGTCTTTGAACCCATCAGTCGGTGAGGTGGAGCTTGGTTGGTTCTGGAGAACGGTCGGGCTGCACCTCACTGACATTCAGCGACGGGGACAAATAAACAACAGAACAACAGCGGTCAGGGTGGCCGGCTGCTGCTCGCAGGTTTCTACTGTGGCTTCCACACAGAGAAAGTGGACGTGGAGGAGATCCCTGATACCAGAAGTCTGCATCTGGTGGGTCAGACTGGGTTCTTTTCCAACATGACACTTCAAAATGTGGCTAAACAATGTCCCTGATCGACCTCATTCTGCGTGGACTTGGTCTCACACACCCAGACCGAGCGGCCCAGTGCTGTGTCGGTTCTGGAGGACCCGCTCATCACATCCAACTCAAACAAACTGTGCAGGCTGTTGTTGTACGAGGAGGTTTCATACTCCAGGTTTACATCTGGAGGTACACATCCTTCTTATGTGGTACTTCAGAATGTGGACCGGTTCCTGTCTTATATATGTGGACCAACATTCACAACAGTGTGACGGTTCTGGAGGACGGTCTGACTGAGAGTAACCTTTGTGGTGTGTAGCTGCTGCTGCAGCTTTCTGATGGTTTCATAACCACGTCTACAGCTGCTGCTTCACGCTAACTTCCTCTTAACAACACTTTTATTACCTTCTGAGCAAACAGCAGATCTCCCTGTGACTTGGACGCCTGTCCCGTCTGGTCCGTCTCGCCGACCCGAGCCGCCCTGTCGTCCGACCGGTACGCCTCCTCCTCTTCCTCCTTGTCAGTGAAGCCGTCGCAGGTCCACTGCGACCCGGGACTCTCGGCCCCGCCGGCCGCCGCCCCGCCCGCCTCACCCATGATGATGGAGGACGAGCTGTCGGTCAGGAAGACGTCGGCGTCGTCCTCGGCCTGCTCCGAGTCGCTGAGCAGGAGGCTGTCGCTGGAGCTCAGGGAGTCGAAGGAGGGCTGGGACGAGGTGCTGCCCTGGGACTGCATCGCTGCCGGGCACGGGGTCACGTCACAGCAGGTCCACGCTGGAACAACACCAGGAGTTGGACAGGAAGTGAGAGGTGCAGAAACAACACTCCATTTTCCCATCCCTCAACCCAAAATAATAACCCCTGTTACTCAAAATGGAGGGTATAGCAGTGCCCTAGTTAGCATGGTGCAGAGTGGGACTGGGGGCAGGCAGCAGGCACACAATGCGAGTGCATGTCTGGCTCCCATTGAGGAGATGGGAGACTGGAGGAGAGTAAGTGAGGGGGGATGGGAGCTGGTGAGTAGTGGAATCAGAACAGAGTCTGTGCCTCCGGTGCTCGCTGTGGCCCCTCCTCTCCTCGTCTCGCTCTCCATCCCCCCTTTGGATTCACAAACCTCCTGCTTCCTGCGCTCGTCTCCATCTCTGCCTTCAGCTCATCCTGTTCGTCATGCACAGAACCTCTCCTCTCCTCTACAGCGCACTGTGGCCATGCGCTCTGATCCAGCTCATCAGCATGAGGCGCATTTATGGAGCAGAACAAACACTGCTTTGTCATCCACGCTGTTGACACGCACGAACACCGCCAGCACACACTCGGAGCGCCTTTCGCTCTGTTTTCCTGATTTTTTGGTGCGCACGCCCTTCCTGCTCTGCTGCTGGAGGTGGGACGGTGCGCGTGTTGGCACAGCCCGTCCAGGTAGGACCATGAGGCTGCGACTCAGGTGTTGGCTGCGCGCACCACGATGCCAGCCAATCACGCAAAATATCACAACCCAGTGTGGGTGGCATGACAACAGGGCAGCTCCGGCTCCGTCCCGATCCCCGCAGCGCTCCAGCGGCATCACATGTTCTGAGTTTGACCAGAACACAACCAGAACCAGCCTTTAGAGGCTTTAGGCACCGGACAGGACGTTCCTCCGGGCCAGCCCGACAACTTCCACAAACCACAAAACATCAAAATCAGCAGCACTCACCTTCGCTAGCGTCAGATACAAACAGCAGCTTCCAATAGGGCTCGGTACCGGTACCGGCTCTGGTCCCGCGGGTCCGTCAGAGAGTGGGCGGCTGCAGCAGCACCGGACCAGCCTCAGCTCTGCAGCGGCCGGCCGTTCATCGCTCTGAGCCTCCGCCGCTTCTTTCTCTCGCCAGTTTACGAGCGTCAACATGTGCGCGGATCCACGTGCCCACGTTTTGCGCGCATCCCATTGGCTGTCGTCCCGGCAGCGGCGCGCGCCATTGGCTGCTGCGTCCAGCCAGTGGAGGCTTTCCGCGGCGCTGATTGGACGGCGGCCCCGGCACTCACGGCCCCGCCCACTCATGTGTCGCTCGTGTGCGTGGATCCGGGCACGGTCGCGCTACTACGGAGGGGCGCGGGTGTAAACACACGCACGTGCGCACACACATTCTCGCGCACGCGCGCCACCGGCCCGAGAGATGCACAATATGTTCTATGCATCGGACGCACGCACGCGCGCAGAGCCGCCCACTCCACGCAAAAACACAAACAGGCCGAGGACGAGCAGCCTTATGCAACTGAGGCTCCGCAGTCCGGAGGAGGAGGTTCTGGTCCACAAGGTTCGGTTTAAAGTGTCACATCCAAGAATGAAGGAAATCCGACACGGAACCACAAAACCCAGACACAAGACCACAGAGCCGAGTCAGAACCACAGGATGGAGGAACAAGAGACAGAAAAGTACACAAACTGGACCCAGAGTGGAGCTCAGAGTGAGACGGAACATGAACAGAACAAAATGAGAAAAAAAACACGACACCAGACACAAAACAAGAAAATGAGACAAAAAAATGACACGACTGACGAGGACTAAAACAGACGAGACACAAACGACCAGGATGAGAGAAAACGACACAACAAGAGAGACAGAGCGACAAACTCAACACAACACGACACAAACGACAAACGACACACGAAATGATCCAGAAGCACAACGTCCTCAGTCGAAGGATGTCGTCGTCATGATACGAGACCTCTGACCTCCAGTGGAGCTCACCTGTAGAGCATCACCTGGGCAGACCTGGGATGGAGCCCCACACTGATGGGTCAGATCACTGTGGAGGTGACTGTGTGGTCGTCCCTGACGAGGGCAGCCACACTAACGACACCGTCTGTGGATCGTTCCACGACTCAGAGGTTCTCATCTGGTGCTGATGGGTTGAGATGTTTCCTATTTCCAGGACGCTGGTTGGGGCTGGAGGCCAACAGGTTCAGATGACCAGCAGGTCTTTAAAGCAGCTTTAGTTCAGACTGATCCGTCTCCAGGAGCAGCTCCTGCAGTTTCCCCGTCCGCAGCGCTGCACACCTTCACAAACATCTCCAGGTATACGTCTTTTATTCCAACATAATTCTCTCTGTTCGTACGTCAGCGGTTCGTTCTGCTGCTTCAGGTTTCTCCTGCAGTTTCCCTCTGTGTGTGTTCTGTTACAACAACGAGCATCACGACCCAAAGACAAACACACGTTCAGACCTGAAGAACTGGATTCACAGTTGGAATCAGGAGAACCGAAACACTTATGGAGGCACAACGTGCACGGCATTCTGCTGAAGGTTCAAGTCAGGAGGACACTCACAGCTTCCAGATCCAGGATTCACCGCTAGAGCTCAGAAAACAGCTGATTGAGTTCATAAAACGATATCTGTGTGTTTCAGGTGTTTTATTTCAAGAACAGAAGGAGTACAGTGACAGGAGTGACATGTCCTCCCTTCTCCAGTCAACCCGCCCTGAACCCAGCCTGCCCTCTTACTCTACAGCTGAGACGATGAAAACAGTCAGAAAAGCAAATGACTGTGTCGCTGCACACAGGTACAGACACTCAAACATCATGTGGACGTCTGACCCACAGAATGCTGGAAAAAAGAAAGAAAAATTTAAGCGAGTCAGATACATAAATAAAATACATTTTAAAAAATTATATATATAAAACAACCATACATACAAAAAAATAAATAAAGTCAGTAAAATAAGAATAGGCAGGTCAGTAGATGTGGTGCATTAGCAGGAAGTGGACAGACAGGCGTACACACACACACACACATTATAAAAGGATATTGTTGTGTTCTGTGGCTGTGTTCCTACATGAAGGGTCACGTCCAGGATCTTCAGCCATCGGTGCAGCTACAGCCTGTAAACATGCAGATGTGACTTTAAGACATATTAATGTTCAGGTGAAGGTCGACGCCACACATCAGCGTCCAGGCTGTGATTTACAGCAGAGCAGCGTGTAAACACGGATCCATAATCTGATGGGATGTTTTCATCTGGTTCGTGTCATTCACATGTGTTTCTTCATGAAGGTCTCCGTGTTGATGATCTACAGCCTCCCCCTCAGCCTCAGCTCCATGAACCCACCGACCCTGCCGTGTAACACACACACACACACACACACACACACACACACACTCATCATCTGTCACACGCTCATCACATGCATGTTTTCTCTGTTGCGGTTATTGTGTGGGTATTTTTAGTTGTGAAACGTCCTTGTGTGAGCTGAAAGCCTGGCATGTTGCAGCGCTGCTCCCCTCCCCCGCCTCAACATACAACGCACACATGAACCCACTGACCCACTCTCCTCACAACACACCACCGTGTCCTCATTTGACTGACAACACTCGTGTTTGCGAGCTGCTTGTGGACCCGGCGCCGGTGAGCGCCACTCCTCTTATTGTCCGGCACAAAGCAGGTGAGTCTCCAGGTGACAGCGATGTGAAGGATCGGCTGCCGTCGGTGGACGTACGTGACACGGCTCAGGTCCTCCAACCCCCCGCTGCATTCCTCTGCAGCACATGAACCCGCTGAACCTGCTGCGAGTTCACTGGAGACCACCCCCATCATTTCCATCACTCCATCCCCCAAGCCCCTTCCCCCACCTGGCTCCTCTGTTTTTACTCCCCCATCCTCCTCTCGTTATCCTGCCTCGTATTGACATGCTTGAGAATCCAGCCTAAGCCTGCAAATGCAGAGTTCAAGTGGGTCAGAGTGCAAACTGCAGCAGCCCGGTCCCACCCTGTGGAAACCGGAGCCTTCGCCAACCAGGGAAACGTGAAAACATGGAATAAAACCCGTTGCACTGCCGTTTAAAGCTGCACCGAGATCACTTCAGCAATCACACGACGACAATCTGACACTGAACGACAAAATCAGCCACAAAGCGACACAAACGGGCGTCAAAACCAAACAAACGAAACACACAAGGACAAAACATGGGCTGAACACAAACGAAACACAACATGTACATGAGAAAAACACAAAAAGAGACACAAATGACAGAAACACGACGACGCAGCAGTCGGAACATGAAGTGATAAAAAAGACCAAATCTGAAGAAACAACACAAGTGAGACAGAAGATATGAGATTGTGAAGAAACTGAACAACACGACAGAATGATGTGACTTACCGGCACACAGGGTCTATAAATCATTTCTGTTCAGGATATTTAAAACATTTCTAACAAAAATAAAATGAACTTCAGTAAAACAAAGATGGATGTTTCTACGTGGGCTCCTGAAGCCATGATTTAATCACAGAAACCAGAACAGCGTCGTCTCTCTGCACCACAGTTTACTTCAGGTCCAGTCACTCGGTGGCCCGTCAGCTCTAAAGCATAACCTTCATGAACGAAATCAAGTCCTTTTGATGCATTAAAACCGTCAGAACCAGGACTAACGGACTGAAACACAGCTTCTGTCCAACTGCTGTCAGAGCCATAAACGCCTCTTTAAGTGAAGTCTGTTGGTGATATGGGACGGCCTCTGTCCAATATCCACTGTGCTCCAGCTTATTGTTTAATTTCTTCTTTTTTTATGTATCCCAGCTGACTCAGAGTGAAGGCAGGTTCACCTGGACAGGTAACCAGTCTATCACAGGGCTACACTTAGAGACAGACAACCAAGCACACTCACATTCACACCTACGGACAATTTACAATCACCAATTAACCTCAGCATGTTTCTGGACTGTGGGAGGAAGCCGGAGAACCCGGCGAGAACCCACGCTGCACGGGGAGAACATGGAGACTCCACGCAGGAAGATCCCGGGTGTCCTCACCGGGACGTCAAACGGCGACCTTCTGCTGCGAGGCAACTGTGCTAACCACAGCCCTATATATATATATATCTTTTATATTATGTTGTATATAGTTGTTTACAAAGTTTTTATATTTTTGCTTTTTGCACTGAAAGGCTGCACCTTACTGTTCGTTGTACTCGTTGCAGTGACAACAAAGCCAATCTGAATCTGGATCTTAAAACCACTGCGACGTCCACAATAAGGCAAATGAACTCAAACGCAACGTGGCCTTTATCTGCTGAGTGCACAAAAACTGCATTCCTGTGTTTATCTGCAAACTATAGACTCACTGACGTGAGTCAGGCCGGAGGTTTCACACAGCAGAAGATCTCTACGATACCAAGTCATCTGGATGCGTTCTAACCACGGAAATGTCCACAACAGTCACACTGCGATGGGAAATGAACTCAACATCATCAGGACTCAATGACTGTTTGTGCAGCTTGCTATGGATGAAGACATGTCTCCTCATGTCCTTGTTTATGTTTGGAAGCTAATGTATGAGTTCTGCTGGAGGTCTGAGAGCAGATGAAGACGTCACCTCTGGTCTGAGGCGCACAATCTGTAAAACAGAACCCTCAGGAAGGAAATCAACTCATTTGATGCATTTAAACCGTAGCAACGAAGGGCGCTGCTACAGCTCACCGAGCTGAGCAGGCGACCCACGAACAAGGCTCTAGTCCCCGACCCAGTGGTCGTGGGTTCAAGTCCCGCTCATGACCCTGTGCTGCAGGTCTCTCCTGTCTCTCTCTACTGCTCTGAATAAAGGCAAAAGCTCAAAAAACATATATTTAAAAACGTTGCAACGTCCACAACAGTCAATAATTTGCTCGAACATGTCATACAACAGCCTTCGCCCTGAGTGGCTGGGATAGGCTCCGCCCCCCGCGGCCCCGGTGAGGGTCAGGCGTGTAGATGATGGACATCATGCAGCAGCTTGAGATGATCTTGTTAATCTTTGGACACTAGACTGGAGACTAGAGGTTTTATAGATCAGTCAGCTTGTGGCCTGTAGCTCTGAAACACAACCAGAGCTGTTTGATGGTTTGAATCTCCGGCGGTGGCGTCGACGGTCAACACGTCCCGTTACAGCGTTTCTGCTGCTTCATACCGAGAACGCTGCCGTCAGTCATCTACAAGAGAAGTCCGTCTGACATCATTTAATCGAAAGGCTTCTTGGAGTCGTTTTATTTGAACTTTTTCCGCGAGCAGCACACGTGCATAAAGCAGACAGAAGAAGAATCACAGACTCTGGCTCCACCGATGTTGACGAGAACTAACGAGTCCGTCACCATAAATCTGTCACATCTGAATGTGGAGCAAAGCAAAAACTTCTGTGTTGGACCACATCAAGGCTCCAAACAGCTTCTTTGTTTTGGTTTTTCTGTGCAGATGAATGCAGTCATTCTGGACTGATTCATGCTTTCCTCAGAGTGTTTCTGGTCATCTGGTGATGGTTCCTCCGTCCAACGCTGCAGAGCTCCTTCCAGCTCCAGCAGCTCTACTAATAACGTCTCCGCTCGCTGGTCGTCTCAACCGGTGGAACTATATCCTAAAAAACAAACTAGTGCATGTCGGTGTTTTTAATATGGTGCAGATTTACTGTAAATGAGCTGCAGATGTTGAAGCTGGTGTCCTGGAGTGACGGCAGGTCTGCAGATGGTTCAGGTTTACGTCTGGAGGAAGCTGTGAGAGCTTCGTTACAGCACACTGAGACACACCGAGCGTCGTTGGGAGAATCTCTCGGTGGTGACAGAAGATGTTCGTCTCACCAGATGCCTGAGCAGGTACGACGGGAGCGAGACGCCGCCACAAGAAACCTGATCTGCTGGAAGGAAAACAGACGCCAGAGGAGACTAAAGTGAAAACTGTCTGCAGAGGCCCACGGATCACGTTTCACCTGGAAACCAGGACAGCTGGGAGAACTTCTAACACTGCTGCTTTATGCTCACTGCACCTGTCGGACCGCAGCCTGGACGAGGAGTTCATGCTGCACGTTAACCTGAAATCACTCAGAGGAGAACGACCACTTCTGCCTCATGAGCTGGAACAGTTCATCCATCCTCATGCTGACATGGATCTACAGCTTTTATTTGACCGACAGGTTTCTTCTGGCTGGAAACAACATCAACGAACCCGCTCAGACTTTGTGGTGATGATGAACTTTAACCATTTCTGTTATTTTCAGTCTTCACTCATCAGACGTTCTGGATGGTTCTGTCCAGACCGATGGGTCGTCTTCACTCGTCAGACGTTCTGGATGGTTCTGTCCAGACCGACGGGTCGTCTTCAC
>NW_007578555.1:101948-107746 GCF_000690725.1 Stegastes partitus | reverse complement strand
GCAGAGACCTAGAACGCTCTAGAATCAGTGGAATGATGTAGAAGCTGCATTTTCTCAAGAATTTGCTACAATTTCAGGGGTCTAGATAATTCAGGTTTTAGTAAAAATGTCAAACATCAAACATAGAGATGCTTAAACTGTGTTATGAACATCTCCAACACAACGTTCTACCGTCTGTTAGGACTTATTGATGTGTTTCACAGCTGCTGCCAGCTCATCCTGCTGATGGATTCGACACTTTCGTAACAGTCTCTGGTCAGATGTGGAGCATTAATCTGGCTTCATGTGTTACCACGACTGCAGCTGCAAAGAAAACTGTTATGTTAATATAAAGTTTCACCATAAATCAGTGCAGCGCTCCAGACATGTGTGCAGCCTGCAAACAGCAGCTCTTCACATGTCTCAGAGACGCTCTGCTGCTAGATTTGTGAATGAAACCAGCTGCCACGCCCCCTGCGTAAAGCCAGCCAATGGGGGGAGCAGATATGTTAGCCACGCCCCCCAGTGGAGCCGGGATCGGCCAATGGGAGGCCGGTGGGGTTGCTGCTGTTGCATAATTTGGCTGCGCTGCTTCACGTTGGAGCGGTCCGGTACACGGTGTGAAAGGGAGGCGGCGGACTGAAGCGGTGGCTTCAGAACCGGAGATGTGAGTTCATGTCAGAAATATTCATCAGCGGTGGAATGACTCACCGTCAGCAGACGAGTGAGTGACGAGGTCTGGAGAGGCAGGAATGGGCAATAAAGTGCTGAAAAGGGAGAAGATGCTGCCGCTGATCACAGAAACACGGGCCTTCATGTTCTATAATACCAGAACCGTCCTGATCAGTCAGGATGCTGCTGATAAACAATGAACAACCACAGCAATAGGTGCAGTTCTGACTAGTTTAACCGATCAGAACATGGACCCGTCCGTCCGTGTCTACGTGATGCAGTAGGTGATGTAACCTTTGCAGTTTTATTCTAATGTTTCATCCTTGGCTCCACAGCGTGATGTAATCTGGATCAAAAGGCTCTCGTTTTAAAGAGAAATGCACCCGAGACACCGTTTACTCCATATTCCACCTTCAGAACCGCACACAGACGTGTCAGTGGTGATGTAATTTGGTGGCAGCCTGATGGAGTCGGAACCGGACTCACGTGGGCTCAAGTCCTTCTGTTTTCTGTCTTAACGTTCACTAGACTGGCTGCTGCTGGTTTGTTGTCCCCCGGCTCTGGAGCGGTGCCAGGATCGAAGCCCATCTCTCCAACAAAAATCTCACTTTGTGCTTGTGGAGTCAGAAACGAGTCACGTGTGGAGGGCGCCACCTAGTGCTCAGTCTCTATTAAAGGCCTGTGATGGACCCTGATGTGAGCTTCTTTTAAACAGAGACTACGTGATAGATACGTAGAAAAAACTGAATTCACAGCCAGACTCGCTCAGACTGTAGAGTCACATGGTTCTGGTCCATGCAGGTTCCTGAAGACCACGTCTCACTGAAACACACGAAGCTGTGCATCAGGACCGACTGGACCTAACGGTGCTGTGGGTTCTCTTTGTATCAGGGACATGAATGCTACATGTGTCCTGCTTTTCTTGGCTAATCTTTCTTGTGCCCAGTCTGTTGTTGGCTGCCAGCTGGTCGCCCTGGAGGAGGTGGTGGAGCAGAGGATGCTGACCAGACTGCAGGTCGTCATGGGCAACACCTCGCACCTCCTCCATGGAGCTGTGGACACTCTGAGGAGCAGCTTCAGCAGCAGACTGATAGAACCCTGCTGCTCCACGGACCGTCCTCCTGACAGCTAGAAGACTCTTTAACGCTTCAATCTAAACACATTCTGTCCATTTGCACATTTCTGTATCTCTTATATATTCTTGTAAATTTTGTTGACTTTCTTCTATATTATATTTTCTCTATTTTTGTCTTATTTCATTCTACCTGTATTTTACACCCTACCCTAACGTTCCATGTTGTCTTTTTGCTTTGTTGACCCCCTTTGCTGAATCATCGTGCTGCTCTAACACCTGAACTTCCTTCTGGGATTAATACAGTCAGTCTAAGTCTAAATAAATGTCTGTGGACTAAACATAGATCAACAGAAATCAGAGAAAAATCATATTCTGGGTTTAATTCTGGTGAGACACATTCAGACCTCTCAGCCTCCTCTTATGAATATTTAAAGTATTAATCAGTGAAGCGTCACCTCGTCGTATCGAAGAGCTTCTGAGATAAAACAACGTCACATTCCTGCAGTCCACAGTTGTTCTGTTTCTACCGACGCCTTTGTTTTTGGGCCACAACCTGCTCATCAGTTCTGAAAGTTCAACAAAACCACCGTGTTCATGTCTGTGACCCAGAGTTTCATATGAAAGTGTTCTAATGTTTAGTTTGTGTTATTGTGACCTGCAGCTGCATCACTAGTTCGCTTCTGCTTCATCACTTTAGTCACAGTCTGTCTTGGAGGATCTTCTGCAGGTCATCAAGGCTGGTGTTAAGGTCATACATGCCTGGACGCTGCACTGCTCTGCTCTTGGACCGAACCGAAGCTTCTCAGTGCATCCAGAACCACCAGCTGAGCTCAGTCACATGCAGTGGGATTAACTGTCTGCTTGTCAGAAGGTCGTAGAAGCTTATGTCAAGGACTTCACAAGCCAGGCGCTTGTGCTCAGGATGCTCCAGTGGAGTCTTCCAGCCCTCCACCTCCACCTCCACCTCCACCTCTCCTTTGCCTGCCTTGCTGAGACCTTTATGGATCATTTCACCACCTGGTCCTGCTCCACAGCTCTCCCCTCCCAGGAACTCTCTAATGTAGCCTGGACTGGGCGTGTGGTTCCACCGAGCACTGGCCTCCAGGAATCAGCCTCCAGGTGTTTCTTTCTTGTGTTGCTTCCAGAGACTGGATGTTTACTGGATGTTCACTGGGTGTTTACTGGGTGTTTACTGGGAGTGTTATGGTTAGGGTCATGGGGGGCGGAGCCTATCCCAGCTGACTCAGGGTGAAGGCAGGTTCACCTGGACAGGTAACCAGTCTATCACAGGGCTACACTTAGAGACAGACAACCAAGCACACTCACATTCACACCTACAGACAATTTACAATCACCAATTAACCTCAGCATGTTTCTGGACTGTGGGAGGAAGCCGGAGAACCCGGAGAGAACCCACGCTGCACGGGGAGAACATGGAGACTCCACGCAGGAAGATCCCGGGTGTCCTCACCGGGATGCCAACCGGCGACCTTCTAGCTGTGAGGCCACGGTGCTAACCACTGATCCACCTGCAGCCTGACAATAAAAGTCTTCTACTCTATTGGGTTGTCAGAAACACCAGCTTCAGCTGAGCAGTGACTCGGCTCCATGGTGAGGTTCCTCCCTGGCAGGAACTCATATGAACTCATGTCCAGCATTTCAGAAGCCACAGAACTGGAGCCTCGTGTTCAAAACACTCAGTAAACTCTACAGAGCTACACTCGTCTCCACCAAGCTGAGTTTTTCCATCACATTGACCTGTTGAGACCTTCATCAGTCATTGTAGCCTCCTCCTCCTCCTCCTCCTCCTCCTGCCACGGCTACACAGCAGAGGGGCATCGTGGGTAGTTGGTCGCTGACGCGGGTAGAATCGAATCCACCTGAGCTCTCCAAGGAACAGTGTGATAAAACCGTGTTAAAGCAAAGGTCCAGAGCATCCTCATGTCTGACCGGAGTCAGAGTGGCCTCATGCGTGGCATCAATAACTGTCACATCAAATAACATCAAGATGATCCTACAACACTTTGACAACATTTACCGTCACTCAACATGTACGTCTCCAGACAGAAGGACTGTCGAGGCGTTCAGGGATGTTGTCACTGAGCAACAGAAGGCTGCATCTGAAGAGCAGAGAGCACCAGGAGCCTCCACATGGGCCTCTCTGGAGGACTGGAGCAGCCCAGTCAGTGTGGCCTGGCTCTGGGCTGCTGAGGTTCCGGCTCCTGCCCTCTGACAGCCGCATCAGGAAACGGTTCTGTGTTGACCAGAACCAGAGCAGCTCTGAGGAACCTCACTCATCTCTTCGTCTGTTCCTTCTTCTGTCTCTCAGTCATCCTTCCGTCTGATCCTTCACCGCTGTCTGCATGCAGAGCTGCCAAGTTTAGGGCTGGAATGCAGAGACCTTATTGGCTGAGTGGCATCACATGGATGGCTTAACCCGCACGTAATTGGTCGGTGCGTTTCCTGATCTTCTGAGCCACTGCCGTAAACTCTAGAAAAGCTGCGCCGGTTAAAGTAGACGTGTCCACTTTAAAATCTCCTCACAATTTATGTAGATGGCTGTTGTCTTATTCTGCAGGACCACAGGAAATAGAAAAGAACAAAAACAAAAACAGGGTTTAATAAGTAGGCTGAAAGGTTCCTGTCAGATTGTCTGTTTCATTGCATTTGTTCCTGCACTCACAGCTGCAGAGACAAAGAGAAGACTTCAGGTAGAAGAACCAACCTCACTGGGGAGGTCAAAGTGAATCAGTTGCTCTTATCGAGGCTACGCTCTGTCATTTAATGCAGAAAATAAAGACATGACAAGAAAAGCTTTGAAAAAAAATCGTTTTTTTCACAAACTACATCTCGTACGACTCCTCACTGACGTCGGACGTCTGAACTCTCGTTGACAAACTGTTTCCAGCAGCCTGCAGAAGCTGAAGGTTGCTCCTGTATCAGTCATGTGGCTGCTGCTCCATCTGAGCCCACCTTCACCAACTACCTGCACAGCTGGTCAGAACCCCACCCGTCCTCGTCCCTGAGCTTCTTTAATTAAAGCTGAGAGAAGCGGCTGACAGAGAACAGAGACGAGACGTTAGACTTCCTCTCCTGCAGGACTGAGCCCTTCATCAACAGTTTTAGTTCCTGAAGCGTTCCTGCTGTAGAGAACTTTCTGTCTGATGGCACTGAGGCCTGAACACGTCTTCACATTGTACTCAGCCTACCTGTTGTCTAGTTATCTACCTGAACCACTGACACTTTAGATCTTTCACCGTGAACCTGCAGCTCCGTCACATTCTGCTGCTTTCCTGTGATTCTCCCTGTTGGTTGAAGGTAAATGGATTTTGCTTGAGCATCTGATTTCCATCAGAGCTGCAGCTTTCTGACGTCTGTGAATGATTAAACTAACATGGTGTCACCTTACAGCAGTTCTTACATCGATGACACCTGTAACGTAACAAATACCTCACTGCTAGACATAATGATGTAAACTGAGCTGTTGCCTGAGCTCTTAGTCGTGCGTCTTCACTGCTCTACTGGCACTAGCTGCTTCTGTAAAGACCTCCTGCTTTACATCTATGGAGCGCTGCACTGGGGCTTCATGAGGCTGCTGGTGGTCCTTCTCACACAACCAGCCCCAGACAGACTGCATGTAGCTGCACGCCCATGGATCTAAAGGTCTAGCAGGTGAGGCCAAAGCTTCATCAAGCTGCTGCAGACGTCTGACCCCGACCACGTCCTCCCGTCACTGGACGCTCTACGGTGGCTTGAAGCAACGTTTACATGTTAAACACCAACAACAGCACCGTCTGTCGAGGAGCTCATCGGTGCTCAATCATCGACCCAACGACGCAGTCAGGGACCAGTTAATACCGGTACCTGGTACCCATCCCTAAACCTCACCCTCAATTAAACATAATCACCATCAACCCCCGAACCCAACCACAACCTCCAGGGTTCTGCAGCCACTATATGAGAACCAAAATCTGCCACTGAAGCAGAAACAAGTAGAACCTGAGACACAGACTGAAGATGGTCCTGGAGGAAAAAGAACTCCAACGTCTGAAGAAGAAACTAAAACGGATTA
>NW_007578555.1:99401-101658 GCF_000690725.1 Stegastes partitus | reverse complement strand
TTCTCTGGTTCTCTGACTGGATCTCTGGTCCTCCGACTGGTTCTCTGGTTCTCTGACTGGTTCTCTGGTCCTCTGACTGGTTCTCTGGTTCTCTTCCGTGCCTCCCGCTGATCATTTTTGTGCAGGTGAGCTGCTCGTGGATTTACAGTCGGGTTCTGATGAAGGTTCCATAGAGCAGAAGGACTTGTCTGAGGGTGGACCTAGAACCAGAGCAGAGCTACAAGCTGCTGAATTCAAACACGAGGTTCCAGGATGCTCGTCGTCCTGATGAGACTCTTCATGTTTCAGTCTTTAGTCTTTTTGACTGTGAACCTGCTGAACGGTGAGAAAGTCTCTCTTTGAGCAGCTGGTTCTGGTTCTGCTTTACCTGCAGCATCTAATAGACACGAGTCCGACTCAAACAGCACAGAAACCTGAAACCAGCAGCAGGAAGCTGCATGAAGCAGGAAGTCAGATGAGCTGCTGGTCTTCAGACAGGTTTGTTCTGACCTCTCTTCCTGGCAGCTGTCACTCATTCCATCATCTGCTGTCTGACTTCTGCTACAGGATTCAGTTTCAGGTCAATTCAGTTTTATTTCTGTAGCGCCGTTCACAGCATATGTCGTGTCACGGCGGTGGAGAATGAGCAGAGAGAAGCTGTGAGCTGATGATGAGCAGCGACAGAAAATCTGAATTTATAAACTTCAATCTGAGGACGTCCACTCAGGGTTTAAGCTCCTTGTTCTCTTAATCTGGATTGTCAAAAGGAGCTTCTGCTGTCATTTTGTGACCACATTAAAAGCAGGACAGAGATTAAGGCTGATGGAGAATTTGGTGGATGTGATTTAAGTCTTCAGGAGAAAACGCTGCCTCTGTTCTTCAGTTGGCTGTCTGGACGTCCACGTGTTCAGCTGCAGGAGCTCCTCTGTTCGGCGCTGTTCTGGGATCATCGATGGGACGTGACGGGTCTCAGCGGGGCTCCTGGTCCGTCCCGGCGTCCGTCCAGCCTCCGTTCGTCTCCACACTGCCTCCGCCTGCAGACGTCGCCGTCGCCGTCTTCCTCATCTTCACAGGTAACGTCCTCTCTGATCCTCGGCATGAAAGATGATCAGTCTGTGGATGAAGAAAGACGGTTCAGAGAGGTCCTCCTCAGATATCTGCTGGTTCTCTGGTTCTCAGAGCAGAGCAGACGTCTGGAGGAACGTCACATCCACTGATGACATTTATCATCCGTCATGTATAAATCATGAAAACGTGATTGTATCGTCTCAGCTGTTGGCTGTAGAGCTTAAAACACTGATTAGTGACATTCAGACAGTTATCTTTGGTTTTACAAGTGTTCTGACATTTAATGTTTAAAACCACAGATGAGGCATTAACATGATTATTATAATTATTGAACGCTGGACAAACCAGCTGCTTGATTCTGTTTCATCCTGTTGATGATTCGATTCAGGTTTTTTCTGAGAGGATTCTGGAGATCTGTATGAATCAGTCCATCAACTATAAAATGAAAGTTACCCGTTTTCTCCGTGTTTAGGTTCAGAAGGTGTAAATGTGGCTGTGAGTGAAGCACCAACACACCTTCTGTAAAAACCTTCAGGACACCGTTTAGTGGATGAAGCGCTGCTGAGGAGGAGATTTATGGCTCAGAGGAAAAAATAGAATTAAAAAAAAGAATTCACAGTTAGCCTCATATGATTTCCTCTCTGCTGTGGTTCTGCTCAGGCGTGGTCTCAGTTCTGGGGAACGGGGCGGTTCTGCTGGTGTCCTGCAGGAAGAGGAAGAAGCTGAGGCCTCCGGAGCTGCTCACCGTCAACCTGGCTCTGTGCGACTTTGGCTTCAGCCTGCTGGGAGCTCCGTGCTTCATCATCTCCAGGTAACAGGGACTCAGTGTTCAGAACTGACATCCAGGAGGTTCTGACCCGTTCTAACCCTCTGATCCGGCAGCCTGTGCCACGCCTGGGTGTTTGGTGAGGCCGGCTGCCTCTGGTACGGCATCCAGGGCTTCGTGTTTGGCATCGGCTCTCTGTTCACCACCTGCCTGATCTCTGTGGACCGCTGCCTGAAGATCTGCTGCCTCCGATACGGTACTGAGCAGAACCTCCAACACAAACACAAACCTCCACCACTACACAGCTCTACAGAAGCTTTACACACTGATTCAAGTCCCTCCTTCTGTCGGATAAACACATGGACCCTCTGAACCCAACCATCAGACAGAACCATGTTTCTGTCTCATTTATCTCCACTGAGGTTCTTGTTCCTGCAGCTCTGT
>NW_007578555.1:95820-99016 GCF_000690725.1 Stegastes partitus | reverse complement strand
TCTCTGAGGAAACTCTGGCTGCAGCTCACCTGAAGCTCTCTGGATGTTTCCTGTTGGTCAGAGCTCAGTCCACCGTCGGCTGCGTTCCAAATCACTTTCTTTTTGTTTTGCTTTCAGCACTAAACGGTCTGATGCCGTCTCGTATAAGTCGGACGGAGTAATTCTTCGTAATCGTGCGTCTTAAGCTTTGTGCGCTTTCAGAGGCTCAAACTTCTTTATTGTCATGCGAGGATGTGACTGTGGAGGATTGTGGGTCAGAGTGTCCAGAACAACACGCAGAAAGCAGTGAGCATGTTATTGGAACACTGAAGCTCTTTCTACGGTGCTGGTTGGCGCCGGTCCAGACGTTGGGACACATGGAGAACCGGCTGAGCTGCAGAGCTCCAGGTTTCTGTTTTTACACAATATGGTTCAAGGAAACATTTTTCTTTTTCTTTTTAAGTGAATTTGATTTAATATCAGGATTTAAGTTCAGATTTGGTTCATTTGGAACCACACATCACATTCAGTACCAGAAATCTGTTTTTACCGTCTCTGATCAGACAAATGGAGTCACTTTAGATCCGGTTTTGGGGTTCAGAGGATCCGAGGATTCTTGATTGAATAAGAAGCGATGAACTGATGAAATGTGTGTGAAGTCATCCTGCCTCCACCTCCACTCACCGGCTCCTGTTCTTCCTGCAGGTCAGTGGATCGAGCGGCGCCATGTGTTCTGGTCCATCGCTCTGGTCTGGGTCTACATAGTATTCTGGGCCTCCCTGCCGGCCGTCGGCTTTGGAAGCTACGGACCAGAACCTTACGGGCTGAGCTGCACCATCAACTGGTAATGCAGGATTAATGTGCTGGTTTATCGGCCTCCTTCAGACCAACATGTTTGTGATGTTCTGTGGTTCAGGTGGCGGATCAGAACCTCTGTCAACGACCGGATCTACATTCTGCTCATCCTGACGCTGTGCTTCGGGTTTCCAACTCTCACCATCATCTCCTCGTACGTGTTCATCCTGCTGACGGTGAGAACGGCTGCAGCTCCACAGTTCTGTGTGCGTGGCCCGCACGAATTCACTATTAATCTAAACGTGGTGTGATAACTGGAGGAATGTGGCTGCTGCCCTGTTGTTAAACTAAAACAAACCATCTCAGCTCTGCTCCATCCAGCTGCTCATTTAAACCCTCAGAGCAGCAGCTCACACACCACAGATGGAAGTTCTGCACCTACACATGGATGAAAGCAGGATTATTTCGACAAACTCATCCTTAAGCACAACGTCCAGAGAAATAATCACAGCTTTCACATTCTGCATAATAATAAATGACTGGATGTTGCACAAACAGCCTCGTGGTGAGTTTAGCAGCAGGTCAGGAATCCTGGTGAGACAATCACTTAGAAGCAAGAAGTTCATCGATAAAGAACCTCATCATACAGAGAATTCATTCAAAGGCAAAACATTAAAATGTAATAAATTAATTACTTAAATAACAAAAGAAACAACCAGTTACTGTACAGACAATAAAACTGAAGACAGCAGAAAAAAAAAGTAAAACAGAAAAACAGATTTAAATATTTACTTTAATAAAACTCAGTGGGTAGTTTAGTGTAAAGTTTAAAAAATGAACCTGATCAATGAATAATAAAAGGGAACATTTTAAAACAGTTTTGAACAATTCATCTTTTGTTTGTTTGTTTTTACAGATTGTCCCTGTTTTGGTAAATTACAGACAGCATCTATAAAACCTCCAGAAAATACTTCTCATGTTTGCTGTGACAGTGTGTGACGATAAAATTACTGTTTTACTGTCAAACCCACTGAAACCTTCCTTATTTGACGGATCTGTGCAGGTAGTTGTTGAACACCGTGTTTCGGTGCTTTGGTTACAACTTTTTTTTATTTATTTTTTTACAGGTGGGTCATTTATTTCTTCACATGGCGACCTTACCATCCTCAGAGGAGTTTTCTGTCGTCCCTGCAGGAATAAAGTGAACTTGTGGAGTCATTAGCAGCACTGACCTCAGTTTCTGTTCACAGGTGTTCAGGTCCAACCGTACGTTAGCTTCCATTCCCTCCTCCGTCGTCAGTAACTCCAGCAAAGACCTGAGACTTGCCAAGGTGAGACCTGATGACAGTGCTGATGTTCTGATTGGCTGCTGGGTGTCCTATGGGAAGGTAAACCAGGTGTTTGTTGCAGATGGCGGCGGTGGTTTGCGCCACCTTCCTGCTGGCCTGGATGCCCTACGCCACCGTGTCCCTGATCTCAGCCCTCACGGAAGCTGAACCCTCTGCAGCAGCTCCAGACGTCCTGGACGCCTCGTCGCCGCTCAACTGGACCACAGCAGAGTTCTACAGACAGGTTCCTCACAGTGCTGAGGACAGAGCAGACCCTGGACCGGCCCTCAGGTCCCGGTCGGCCTCCAGCCTGCACCCGGTGGTCACCCTGATCCCCGCCATGCTGGCCAAGTCCCACTGCATGATCAACCCTCTGATCTACCAGATCATGCACCGGGAGTTCAGGGACGACGTCTACGCCATGGTGTTTGGCCGAGAGAAGGCCAACAGGAGGCGAGCACAGAGCAGGAGGGGCAGCTTGTATGAAAGTAACTAACCAAAACTGGTACTGGTTCTGGTCTTTGGTACTGGTTTAGCAGAAAACCCAACATGTCCACTCTTTGTTCTCCTTCTGTTTCAGGGAGCGTCAGCCTCTCGTACTGTCAGAGCTTCAGAAGTCGCAGCACTGCCAGGTCTCTGTCTGTGGACAGAAAGAACAGAACCCTGAAGAAACACCAGGACACAGGCAGCAGTGGAGAAGGAACCAACTCCTGGAACATCTCAGTGGGAAGTCATGATCTGGACTTTGTCTCGTTGGACGCTCGAGGACACATGAAGAGACATGGCAGTGAGGACGGACTGAAGACAAGAAGAGATCTGAGAGGATCCACATCCAGCATCCTCACCATCTGAAAGCTGTGTTCATCTTCACCTCTAGCCAGGTGTTCTCCATCCACCTGAACCCTCACTGCTCCACACAAATCATCACAACACAAAGTAGTCATCCCCCTGAAAGTTTCCTCCTGTTGTTACTTTTCAACACCGAATCATCGTCAGTTTAATTTGGCTTTTTGGACAATAACTTATGAAAAAAAGGGAAAAACTCGGTGGGGGTCACCGAGACACCTATGACTCCTCTGAAGAAGTTACTAGAA